>NC_060910.1:6602347-6902347 GCF_014805685.1 Silurus meridionalis
TTGTTTTTACTGGGTCACTATTCTTTATTTATCTTTGATGTACCTTGGCTTCAGCATGTGCAATCTGAGCAAAAGCCTAGCAATTCTTTTGTGATGAATATTGCAAATGACATGGTAATCCGCTTTTTCTGTATTATATCAAAGCTTTGGCACTGATGGCTCTCAGTTCAATAGGAACAGCAGAAGACATTTTTTTTTTTCCTTTAGCTCTGGATGGGTTAGGATGTTGTGATTTTTTATTGTATTCCTCCAAAATATAAAATTTTCTATAATGGGGCTTTTTGTCCTTTTAATTCCCAAAATTAATTTAAATACTTAAAAGAAATATATCATGGGTATTGGTGCATCAAATATTTTTATAAAGTTTTTTTCCCTCACCACTATACTGTACGACACACACTGTGTCAGTTTTAAAGATGAATCCAATCAACCGCTAATGGGTCACACCTTATTTTCAACATAGTTAAGGGAGGAAGGTCAAGCTAATGGCTTCTGAATAATGAATTTAAGTGCTAGAAGATGTCCAGATTTTACAAGACAAAGTTCGAATCATTCACCAGTTTATTATATATATGAGTCTATAAGTCTGTCTTTTTCATATTTCAAATGAATCTTACTGATAAGTAGAATTACTAGATTAAAATAAAATCATACTTGGCATAATCACCTAAGTCTTAAAAGTAGTGATTTAAATTAGTTTATTATAATAGCTTAATGGCCAGGACCTTTGAGGCAGTTGTTTAATTGATTTTTTTTTTGTTCAAAAATTTTAAGTGGTTCTCTTCCTTCAGGCTTTCAGAGGTTCCACCGGCAAAGCGTCAAAAAATCAATACAGAGTAGAGGAATCCAAGTCGCATTTAGAGGAGTAGAGTATTTCCAGCCCAGTAATGCACATATTGGGAAATTTGATTTCAAGATGCAATAGAATCTTTATGGCAGCTGGCAAATTAGGCACAAAACCAGTTTATCTGAATAATAACCAGAATATCTAATGTAATGAATGATATAGTGGTGACTACTGATTGTACTGGTCCCCTTAACTGGGAAAACTGCCAGTTTCTCCAATATGATCGTTTGTTTGAAATGAATATGAGCGCGTTCTAATACATGTGTACATTTGTCCACAAACACAAGATCCTTATCCATGCTGACATGACAGTACACTAAACTCATTATCATGTTCAATGGAACTTTTTTTTGAGATGACTCACTCATCATGTTAAAAGTAGCCATTACAAGATGTGACTATTAATGGATACACACGGTCAGCAACAATGTTCGATTGGTATTAATGGGCTTAATGTTCGAAAAAACATTCCAACGCCAATATACCACCACCATCAGCCTGTTGACACAAGACAGGTTGGGTCGATAAATTCATGTTGCCAATGCCAAATTCTGTGCTCTGGGCCCACTGTAGCCTCAGATTCCTGCTCTTTGCTAAAAGGAATGGAATCTTATTTAGTGCCCTGTTGATGTATTCTATCCGGCTAAAAGTTTCACATGATGTGTATTCTACAATAATTTTGCTCACCACAGTCTGGCCATTGTTCTTTGGCCTCTCTCAGCAATAAATGTTTCACCCACTCACTAGATGTTTTGTCTATTTTCACACCATTGCTGTGTAAACTCTCGGGACTTGTGTGTGAAAATGCTAAGAGATTAGCAAATTCTGAAATACTCAAACCAGTCTGTCTGGCACCAATACCCATGCCACAGTACACTTGAAATTGAGATTACATTTGATCGCAACTCTGCTGTTTCAGTGTGAATATTACATCAAATTATTGACCGAATGCTTCAATATACTGCACTTCTGCCATGTAATCAGAATGAATAGAATGAACAGGGTGGAGACTTTGGGGTATAAGAGACAATAAAATGGTGCAAAAGATATGCATCAAAAAAAATGTGCAAGAAAGCAACATATTTACCCTGTTTAGATCTAAAGAAAAGGAAATGCAATCAAAAATGTTAAGATTAATAAAAAACCCATACCAACATTCATAATTAATCCGATCATGGCCGGCGATGAGAGCTATAAAAAGATCTCTGAATAATGCATGATGTCATAATTAAGTTATCATTAAAAAAGTTCCTTTGGGGACTGGCAGATTACTCATGTTCATGGAACTTGCACTAATTCTTCTCTATGAAAGCAGATATATTTATCTGTATCCCTCTCATTGCCCACTAATGTCCCCTAGCTCAGTCATCCATAAAAGTCTGGGTCCAATAGATTTTCTTTAGGAAAGGCCTTCCGCCTTGTACTGAGATATAAATGACTGTTTTGACAGTCTGCGAACTGAGAACTTGATGAGTGAAAGATTGTTGAGAGACCAAATGATCAGTTATAGACAACACACTAATTTTGTTGTGATAAATTGTCTCTGTGTGACTCATGCACACATATACACCCACTTATCACATTGGCTCAAGCCATGATACCTCCCTGCCAGCAGAGGCCCTCTCGGCTGAATACTAAACACTTTCAGGGCACTTCTTGTCTAGACAGCACATAATGACAAAACACACAAGCATTCACATTTTGCTTCACATTTCACTTTTTAGGACTTTTAAACTGACTTTTTTCTTTACCAAAGCTATCAGCCAAACTACTAACTACTTATGTTTGAGATAAAAAATTGATTACTCAATTTTAATTAATTGTAATCAATCAGGTTGTCTTCAGCAAACTGCTTGCGGGCTTTCTTGTTAGCCAACTTTAAATAGAGACTCCGTCTGGGAAGAGGGCCATGCAAACCGACTTGTTGCAGTGTGCGCTGTATGGTTTGAGCACTGACAAGCGGACTCTAAATCAATGCTACAGCACTCATGCAATTGTTTTTGAAGCCAGTTTCTGCACCTGACGTACAGCACGAGGACTCAGCTTCTTTGATGGACCCTTGCGAAGCCTGTTCTAAATGGAACCCGTCTAGGAAAACCTCTGTATGACCCTGACCACTGTACTGTAACTCAGTTTTAGGGTATTTCTGATCTTCTTATAGCCCTGGCCATCTTTGTCAAGAAAAACAGTTCTATTTCTCAGATCTTCAGAGAGTCTTTACCATGAGGTGCCATGTTGAACATCTAGTGGTCAGTATGAGATTTTTGAAATTTTAACTGCTGTAATACAATATGGAAAAAACATTAACATCAGAATAGGACATTGCATGGTTACACGACATACAGCTGTGATCACTTTTTAGACAATAATGACTGCATGTTGAGTTATTTTCAGAGGACAGTAAATCTGTACTGATATACAAGCTGCACATTGACTACTCTAAAATATATCCAATTTTCTTCTCTATAGTATTTCCCTTGAGAAGAAATACTAAAATAGTTGCTGAAATGTGAGGGGTGTGCTCGCTTTTGTATATAGAACATTTATATTATAGGGAGTGCTCTGTCTGAAATTCAGTGGCCTTTGGACGTCATTTTATTTGCCAAAACTTGTTATCCCACCTTCTCACCTATGAGAAATCTGCGAATGTCTTCCTCTAAGTGCTATATACAGGACATGATGAAAATGAGAAAATGAGACAGTGTTCCTTTTTAGCAGCTCCAGTACTATCTTGAAGCTACGGTGGTTGGCAGCATTAACTGTGTTGCCTTCACAAGCAACCAGAGATGACTCATGCTCAGATCAGGAGAGATTCAGCTGGGCTACTGCTAAGCTTGAGGGACGAAGGGACAGGGAGCGTGGAAAATGTTAATGATAATTCAATCATAGCCACCCAATCTTACTTGAATGACAGGTAATGGGAGTGGGAGGTGTTTTAAGAAGACCAGAAATGATTCGTTATCAGAGAGAGAGAAACGATGGATGGCAAATTGAAGTATGTGTTGGGAAAAATATTAAAATTAGAAATACAAATCAAAAAATGACTAAGGATAGAAAAATCATTATGTTCCCATAAACCATTTTAAGTGTACAAGGATCTTTTTTTCTCATTACCATGTTCCCAGGCTTCCTCCAGAAACATGTTTACCCTTAGGCTAGCTTGTAATGTGTATTGTATTGGTACAAGTATGAGGTGTGATCATTTCTCCATTCAATAAGTGCATGTCAATGTTTAGACAGGTGTGTTTGAGCATCCCATAAGCACCTAATGAGCCCATTACTAGTCCACACCATTGTGCACCAAAGTGCACACCGTTTTCTCTATGACTCAAGAGCTACCCAGATAATGGACCAGTAATGCAAAAGCAATCCATCAGTCCTTGGCCAGCTGTCTACAAAGATACAAACAACTCAAGATGATGTGAGCTTAAGAGGAGAAACTGGCCAACAATTCGGATTTGATTTAATTAGATTCGTATTGATCTTGGGAGTAAGATACTTCATATTTTATATGTTGAACACTGCCAACCACAACTGGCATCTTGGTACAAAAGTCAGCATCCATATTGAAACTTAAATACAACATGAAAGTATCCACTGAGGGAAACCAAGAGCTATAAGACAGTCATGTCCTACCTCCTCTGTCCCTAATGGCAAGATTAATGCCTTTCTTTAACACGATGTCCAGTTGGTACATCCCGGGGCTGATAAGAGCAGGCGGATCTGCATTACTCGGCTCTACAGTGTTGATGCCCTGTAGGTAGAGAGAAAGGTTAAGAGTATGAAGATCACGATGTTTAAAAAAATATATCATTACAAGGACAGATACAGATCTGAGAAAGAAATTACATCCATGAGAAAATGTCAATATTGGAGTAAATTTCTGATAAAATACACACTGATTTGATATTAAAGAGGAACTACCGACAAGTACAGTGTAGTTTTATGCATTAAGCCACCGCTGGACTTGTTGTGGAATCCTGCCATTGTTGTGGCACTTCCCCTAAGAGCTTCATATCTCATTCCACAAAGAGGCAATGTTGGTCTTGAGTAAAACCTTTAAACCTTTAGCTTAATAGCTTGGAGTGATTTCTAATTAACTTGTAAGTCACTTTGGATAGAACAAAATGATTTCTTTGTTTTTTCCCCACGTCGCACCCTTTCTTTAGTGGATACGAAAGGCTGCTGTTATCGTAAACATTTTCCAGTGTTAATTCCGGATTGCAATTAACTCATACTTTCTGTTTGACTTTACAGTAAACAGTTGTATGTGTGTTATTATTAATCCCAATATCCAGAAGAGGGTGGCTTACTTTTGTGTCTGGTTCCTCTCAAGGCTTTTTTTTTCATGGGGTTTTTCCTTGTCACTGTCACTTATGGTTTGTTCATTCAGGACCTTGATCAATGTCTTCTGTGAATCTGTTGTATATCAATTACCATTGCAAGAAGGAACTATAAGGTATGAAACATCTGTTGCTTTAAAAGTATGCTGAATGGTTGATAAAACATATTCAACATTATTCTCAAAATCCCTTCTCTGCTAAAAGAAATCTGTATCTGCAGAGATAACTATATAAAATCTGACTGTATGTTGTCACAGCTGCAGTACAGAAGCCTGAAGATCGAGAAGATCAGAATAAGATGGTGTTTTTCTGAACACAGGATATTCAGTAACACCTCAAAGTTTCCCACAACCAAGGCAATTTACACCTTGACAAAAACTAAAACCTTATTTCTGAAGTCACTGTTAAAACTTCCACAGCTAACAAGGACATGCCAATGCTTTTAATGCATTACATTAACACCACTCAAGCATTACAGCATTGTATTCTCTTTCTGGCTTCTACTGACTAGCAATATATCTGGTCAATATGCCAGTTTGTGGACACCCCGGAGACTCCCACTTTTACATATATTCATATCATTATACATCTTCGCAGTTGAGGGCCTTGCTCAAGGGCCCACCAGTGGCAGCTTGGTGGAGCTGGGATTTGAAATCATGACCTTTTGATCAGAAGTCCCTTATCCTAACTACTGCACTATCACCTCCCATATTTAATCCCATTTCACCATTGTAACAAACCCCAATATTCTGAGAAGACATTCTAATGAATTATTAGTGAGACACAATAGCAAGGTCAGGTAATGATGTGTGTGGAGTCCTGGGTTGCATCCAAAATGTGTATAGTGTGAGGTCAGGGCCCAAGGTAAGAAAATCTGAGTTTTAAAGCATGTCTTATTGGACCTCACTTGCAATTTTAAAACCAGCATACATTATACAAAGACATCCAACACAATTGTGTTCTTCCACTTTTGTAGCAACAGTTTGGGAAAAATCCACAAATGGGTTTAATGGACAGGTGTCCATACTTTGGGTGTGACCAGACATACAGTTTATGGCCACAGATCAGGCATAACATTATAACCACCTGCTTATTACTGTGTTGGTCCCACTATTGCTGCCAAAACAGTTCTGACCCGTCGAGCATTAACAACATTAACTTCTTCAGCAATCTGAGCTACAGGAGCTCATCTGTTGGATCAGACCACACAGGGCAGCCTTCGCTCCCCACATGCATCAATGAGTCTTGACCACCCATGACCCAGTCACCGGTTCACCACTGTTCCACCATGGACCACTTTTGATAGATACTGACTACTGCAGACCGTTAAAACCATTCACAAGAGCTGCAGTTTTGGAGATGCTCTGACCCAGTCATCTAGCCATCACAATGTGGCCCTTGTCAAACCTGTCACATCCTTACGCTCGCCCATTTTTTTCTTTTTCTAACACATCAACCTTGAGGACAAAATGTTTACTTGCCTAATACATCCCACCCTATAAACAGGTGCCATGGTGAACAGTTAATCAGTGTTATTCACTTCACCTTTCATAATGTTATAATGTCATAATTTTATGCCTGTTCGGTGTATAGTGTGACAGAGTAGTACAAAATGCAAAAATCTAGATTATCTGCTGATCTTATTCAAGACCAACATGCGATATGGCAGATGTATCATCACGGATGCCTCGTAAGACAGAGAAGCTATTTTTCCATCACATTTAAGTACCATTAAGTGCCTCCTCTCTTGCTTTCATTCAAAGCGTCTCAAGGGATCACAAGCATTTTAGGTTTCTTAACTAGACTGAAAGTGGCTTTGCATAATGAGCAGGCTAGAGTTGATGGAGAGGAATTGATCTCTTATGAATTAGATATGATACTGCTAGAGTTTCACCCCCCTGAGCCCAACAAAGTTTACAAGATTATGATGAATAGTGAACAGTGGTGGACGAAGTACACAAAGAACATACTTGAGTAAAAGTAGACTCTGTAAAATATGACTCCAGTGAAAGTAAAAGTGCTCCCTTTAAACTTTCACTTGAGTAAAAGTATTTGCCTTCGAATGTATTTGTAAGTGTACTTACTGTAAGTATCCAAGTACTATGACTTATTATGGCTATAATGTATTATTATCGTTTTTATCACAAGACTCTTTGCTTAATCAACTCAGTTTATGTAAAAAGACTGTTACTCTTAACACACCAATCTATTAATAGAATGATATTAATGAGTCAAACACTTATTGATATCATATAAATTAACATGAGCCCAAAACCTCCTTTACAACATCTTAAAAAAAAAAAACGTGCATATAAGGCCATGGGTAAGTTCATGTCAGGAGTTTCTTTCATCATTTATTGCTCTCAAAATGTTCTGCTTGATGTTAAAATGGTGCTGAACTGTATGTTGGTGATAAGTAGATACCACCAAACAGCAACGGTGGTTCTAGCTTGAACGAGGCCCTGGGTGAACCACGCCATGATCCAACTTTTCCCCTTTAATTAGTTTTAACTTGGATCAGTAAAATATTATCTGAGCACATTTCTGAGCTTAATTTCATGTAGAAATATCACCCTAAATGCATTTATTGCACAATTAAATACATGTCATTCTGCACAATTATTCAAACTCTCAGAACCAAGAACCATAAAATGTGTTGGCTAATTGTAGCCATAAGATACATACAACATCTACTTATAATATATGTGTGTAAATCAGCGTTTTAAGCTGCACTGGAGATTCCCCATTACTGAACTCAGTTTAGGACCTTTTCAGTACAATCACAGAAAACCTTTATCAGAATCAGTAACAGCTTTATTACCAAGTATGCTTACACACACAAGGAATTTGACTTGGCATCAGGAGCTTCCAGTGCAGGAGAAAGTACAGATATAATGTAACAGAATAGTAAACCAGATAGTTAAATAATGCAATATATACAGAGTAAAAGTGTTGTTAAATAAATGTACAGATGTTATTTACAAGTGTACAGTTTATAAATGGACCATTTGGATTCTATGTACAAATGTAACAGCTATGATGGACAATGTGTAGTTATGAATATTTGAATTTTTCATGCTGAGTATAGCCTGCGGGAAAAAAACTGTTTATGTGCCTGGCTGTTCTGGTGGGCGGAGCTCTGTAGCACCGACCAGAAGGCAACAGTTCGAAGAGAGCGTGGGCTCGGTGTGTGGGGTCCAAAGTGATTTTCTTAGCCCTTTTCTCCCCTCTGGATGAGTAAAGATCTTGGAGATTGGGCAGTGGGGGACCTATAATCCTCTCAGCAGTCCTAACCGTCCGCTGTAGCCTCCTGATGTCTGATTTGGTAGCTGAACCAAACCAGACAGTTATAGACCTACACAGGACAGACTCAATGATGGACGAGTAGAACTGTTTCAGCAGCTCCTGTGCCAGGTTGAATTTCCTCAGCTGGCGAAGGAAGTACAACCTCTGAGCAATTATGACATCACCTCAATTGAAGTTAACCAAATGAATGTGTCTGTTTATCTACAATACAACCAGACTAGTTTGGCTGTAATTGTTTTGTTGCTACACACATTATGATAAACTACATACTATAAATTATAATGTTATGCAAGCTAAAAGAAATATTATTGCTCTAGCTAGCAACACAGCATGACCTAAATGATATACAGTTGTTAACCTATTTTATTAAATGTATTAGCCTTTACTATCCTCATAATGAAATGATTGATAGAGCTGAATTAGGGTCCTGAGGGTTTGGACAATTCTTTTTCATCTATGATTTTAATTTGGATTCCTTGCTGATACCCCGCCCCTCCACGATCACTTACCGTGACATGATATAATGATTAACTCGACTGTGCAAATGAGAGGGGGAAAGAACAAAACAATGTTGCAACTCAAAACACAGGTGAGATGCGTTTTTTTGTTTCCGTTCGGAAATGTCATTGGTCTAATGTTATGTCGCTCAGTTTTTTGGCTTGAAGTTTGTAAAACTGGGAAAAACCCAGGAAAAATTCATAAATAAGCCACTTCGTTGTTTAAGCCACGGGGTTCAAAACGTGGGAAAAAAGCGGCTTATAGTCCGAAAAATACGGCACATGCTTTTTACACATATTTATTTGTTTGTTTTGTTTATTAATTTTAAAAAAGAACAGCATACATGGAGTCCAAAGAAGGACCATTCCAATAAATTATTAATTTATTAATGTAAAAGCTTCATTTGTTGGATTTCCTAAATCTGCATGTGAATGTGATTAATCCCACCATGCCAGTGACAGATGATGCTTAATCTGAGATCCATTTAATTTATTAACCCAGTTTCTCAATAACTACCCTGGTCAAATGGCTCACATCAGCTTATATGGAACATTTTAGAAGCCAGATATAAAGCATATAAAACCAATAGTGATGTGGTAGAACATTCTGACATCACCTTCTTGCTCCTCTCATGTAAGACTAATGGATGTTTGCATGGCACATCAGTTTTTCCAGGCAATATTTGTAGTAAAAATCACACAATACCTGTAAATTTGTATATCTGGCTAAATTTGTTTATTTCCATTTAGTGCAGGTGGCAGAAGATTTATTCTATTTGCATTTGTAATATGAAATGTGATTGTGATGTGTTGTGTGTCAACCAACTGAGTGCTCCGTCTGTGGAGCGCCAAACTCATTTACTGCATACAGGCCTTACACATTTAAAATACTCCATACTTTATTTCCAAAACAAAGTCTTTACATGTTTTTTGCCTGCAAAATAAAGTGAAACATAAAGCAAGCACAGAGCACATAGAGGACTGTATGTCTGGAAAAAAATCTATTTGCATAGAGCACTCAGTAATTCAATTTAAACTACAGATTTCCATCTGCCCAGGTGTTTTGAATCACAAATGTGTCCTACAAGGTAAAATGCAAACATATGCTAGACTACTGTTCTCTAGTATCCATAGCAAACTCATCTCAATACACATGCCTGTTTGGTTATGAGTTGATATTTGGTCTGTAAAACATTTCAAATTGTTCATTGTGTTTATTACCTGTTATGTGCAATGCCTATTATATAAGCCTTGCTGTTAATGTTTGCTTGCAGTAACAGTATCAAGGTAAACATTTGCACAGGAAACAACCACTGTTTCATTCAGAAGGTTTTATAAGCAAAATGACAACCAGGATATTGAACCCCTGGGGTATGATTTTGGCACTGTGAATTAAAGTGTCTTGTGCTAAAATAGACTGTATCTACTAGTATACCGTTACGTTAAAATGCCAAGCAGACATCATATGCAAAATTCAGAAAGGTTGGCAAATGTTATAAACAGAATTATCAATGGACTGAACAGACAGAATGTAATTTTGTGGATTATTAAGTCTTTATATCAGATACACCTAATTAATGGTATCGTCATGTCGTAATTTTGTCCAGACAGAAAACTTTGGAGGAGACAAATGTTTTACTAAACATTTAAATTGTAATTATTATTTTTTTTTATTATTAATAAATATAATTGCATAAAGAAATACAATAATTTATAAATATATAAAGCTTTTTTTTAAACAGTATACTTATTACCTTATCTCATCAAGACTCTCATATTTGCTTTAACTTTTTTTAAACACTGTATCTCCTGTGCTTCAGGTTCACTTCTTACCCTGCCTGACTGACTGTACCCCACTACACCCTGTGCTTCAGCCATCCCTTATGGCACACAGACTGAGTGTCTAACTCTTAAGCAGATGAACATAGTTTTTATTACTGCTTTAGCAGCTTCACCAAGCCACATTTACATTCTGCACTCCCAGCTGTGCTTGCCTACAACCTGTGGCTCAAAAAGCGTGAAACTAACTTTTACACCGGTACCTGAGTGTCAGGAGAAACCTCAAGCTATGCTTCCTCCAATGTGTTCCCTTCACCTTTGCCATCAGAACAGTACAGTTACACCGAAATGTATTTCCTTATAAAGGATTACACATTGAGTGTATAAAACCAGAATAGAGAAGCTATAAACTTCCTCATGAAAATGCTCTGCAGGAGTGACCTGTCCAGTGTACAGCCAACTTTATTAGCCAGCACTTGGACCACCACTTATATTACACAGCTATCAGAAGTATGGGTTTTCTCAATAACTACGGACTTATATAAATATTTTGGGCCACATGAATCATTTAATAGAAATATTGTGTACACAGAGTGTCAACAGTAAAGGTTATTTAAAGACATTGCTGGAAAATGTGGGCACTACTGCAATATTGCAAAGCGATTACTAAATATAAGGAGATTAGTCTAAAAGTTCCAATCTAGAGTCATGTGCAGAACTTCTACAATTATTTGTGCTGAAGGCAGCAGAGACAAATATTTCAGTATTTAATATTTCACAATTATTACAGTGTGTGTAGCTGAAATATTTATAGGATGTTGGTTTAGTCATTCATTTTACACTGTGTTTCATAACCTATTGATAACCCCCATGTTTTCCAGCAATGCGTTTTTATCAGTATACACCAGATCAGGTAGAATGGCTTCTGTATAAAGTGTTCTCATTATGGATTTTAAAATTAAAGTTCAGCAGCTAGCAATAAAACACACAGGTTAGGTCCAAATCCATTGAAAAGAGTTTGATGGTCCTGATAATTCCAAAAACACCAATTATGCTCCAGAGAAGAACTATAAATAAAATTGCAAAACAATTTGTAATGTACTGTCCACTAATGTTTTTAACTTTTTAAAATGTTACTAAAATTGGTTGAACCACATTCCAAGGTTAATTTATATGTCCTACATTCACAGTGGAACTAAGTGTGTGTATCACTCTACTTGTGTGTGTTTGCCACATGAAATTTTTCTTCCTACTTTCAAACTGTCTGATACAGTATTGTAGTACAATATTGACATGGCAAATGCTAATTTTCAGTAATATAACTCCAGTAATATAAAAGCTCATAAGCTAAAGAAAAATAAGAAAAGGAATCACATTTATTGTCACACTGTTGTGAGCTAGCCATCTAGTTGGCCTGCTATAAAATAAGTCCTAAGCACCTATTTCTGTTAGTGTCTAAAATATCACTTACTCTTTATAATTTTTTTGCTATGGAACTACTGTATAAAAACTATAACAATGTCCTAATGGTACCTCTCTGCTACAGGCCAGACAAATGTACAGTATATGCTTATTTGATATACACTACAAAATCTTGGAGGTCTTGAAGTAATCCACCTTTAATTATGACCTTTAATCCCTTTCCTTTTCAATATCATGACCAGGCTGACTGAAATCCACTGAACCTTGAATTTGGCTCAGCTTGAGCTCATATTGAGTAATTATATGGGTTATATAGGAGACTCAGGGAGCTGAACACCTCTAGAGAGCTCTCTGAGTGACAGAGACGCTCTATGTTCAGCCTATTTTCCATCACCCTACAAAGCCTCTGCCTCTATATCTTTCAATATGCTATTTCTGTAGTATTTCTATGCATTGGAAATGAAAAATACATCATGCCATGACAAAAACAGCATAAAGGCTGATATACGCTCCGTCTAGCATAAATGATGCAGCAGAGATGTTCAGTCCAATGGATGCGTCCCCTGTGCCAGCAGGGTGTCACTGTGATTACAGAGTGGATAATCAAAATAGAAGTAGACTGCAGGCGTAAAGGCTTTGGGGGGTAAATTAGTGGGTTTCTCATAGTAAAAAAAGCCTTCATACTCTGCAGTGTTCGGTCCTATCTTGGAGTGACAAGATAAATAAATCATAACAAATCTGTGCATAAGTTGTGTAAAGATTTTGAAGTTGCTCTAATACTCACCCACACACATTTACAGTATGCCCAGATCTGACCAGTCATACTTTACATTTGCACACTTATTCAGAGCAACATGCAATTATCTCATTTTTACAACTGAGCAGTTCAAGGTTTAAGGCTTTGCACAAGGATCCAGTAGTTGCAGTTTGGTACTGCTGGGATCTGTCTAAATTACCTGCCAAGCAGTAATACAACACTTTAACTATTGAGCTACCGCTTTCTTTCCAAAGTATTGAACAATGGAAATCCACAAGTAGAATACAGTCGTTTACTGCTGAGTAGCTCAGCTCAGTAGAGCTTTATTAGATTAGATTTGATTCAACTTCTTGTCATTGTGCAAGGTACATGTACAGAGTCAATGAAATGCACTTATCATCTAACCAGAAGTATATAAGTGGCTTATTTACAATAAATAGCCATGTGATAAATAGGGTATGAGGTCCATATGTACAGGCGTGAGCGTGATTAATGTTCAGAAGGTTCAGTAACGAAATAATATATGGTGTGTATATATAGTAATATACAATATACTGTGCATTGATAGACATGTCAAAAGATAACATTCTTATGTAGCTTTATGTATGTGTGGAGGTGGTAGCTTATTGTTTAAGGCGCAGAATCGTGAGTTCAAATCCCAGCCACACTAAGTTGCCATACCTGGGCAAGGCCTTTAACCCCATAACTGTTCAGTTGTATGAATGAGATAAACGTAGGTTGCTCTGAATAAGGGCATCTGCCAAATGCCATAAATGCAAATGTAGTTTATGAAGTGAAGTTTGCAGAATTACTAATATGGAATGCTGGTAGTAAGTAAAATTGTATTTTTAACTGTAATTACTATTAGACCATACGTGATAGACTAATGTAATGTCCACGTCCTTCAAGATTAGTTTTTCTTAGACACAGAGTGATACAGTATAAAATGGACCTGCAAGCACTTGATGTAGTATTTGTCTTAGTCCAATCTGTGCAATTACTCTACATCAATCAGCAAAAGGCCTACGTGAAATAGTTTTCCATTGCTATTACCAGTGTTGATCACGTGAGGCAAAATGTTTCAAATGCTTATTCTTAACTGGTCACACACATAGCACACATACTGTATAGTGCAGCTGATTATATAAGCATCAAATAACAATGACGAACTGTTGCACACAAATGTAAACAGTTAATATTATTATAACAAATCGCCAAGTTTATTTAATCACATATTATTGCCTACCAGCTGCTATGGTATAAGACCGGAGTAACTTATCAGCATCATGCTTTTTGTTTTTATTTTTTAATGCTGCTGGTCAACTAGCTACATTAAAAGTAAAACAATTGTGATTAAATGTTATCACATGCATGTAATAAATTCTATTTCAATGTTTTCTGCATACACACAACATTTCTCTCACTCATGTGGTGAACACAACATACACACAACATTTCTAAATCTCATGCCCAGGAAATTATATCTGAACATTGTATACAGAATATTAAATATGACACCTGTTTAATTTAATATTCAACATTTGCTTTGGTTACTCTGCACTATTAAGTACCAAATATAAAAAAAAAAACAATCTAACAAGGTGCACCATACACTCATGAAGACATATTAAGTTGATTCTGGAGCACATAGTGACAGCTCACACCGCACATGCATTTTAAACACACAGGACAGACACGTAGAAGACTTTCTCAGGAAAAAAATCGAAAAAACGTGATTAGACTCACAGCCATAGATCCATTAATCTCCTAAATACTGGTAATTTTGATACTGGATGCTTTTCCACATAAACCTCAGTTTGGCACATGAAACACAAACCAGATCAATAATAATCATCATTATTCAAATGAACAATGACTACAAAAATCAATAAAACTGAAACCTTTCCAGGTCACAATTCTCTCATTGCAGCCTGCAAACACACATGACATAAAATTTCATCTCCATTTCAAGTTGAAAGAGTCTCTTTAATAAGGTTCTGTCTGCATAATACAGCCTACACCTAATGTAACTTCCACAATATGAGTGGGCTGACTTTTACAATGTTTCATGACAATGAGTGGGAATTCTATCACTAAAAAACCAACCTGTCTTCCAATTAATGGTGCTGGAGGCTGTGTTCGCTTTAGGCACCAGCCAAGAACATGTCTAGTGATAATTAACTCATCAGAAAATAATATGTTGGATACTGTAAAAATATAGATGCTTTGGTATAAACATGATACATATTGTATATGTGCAAACAAACCAAAATGGCCAAGCACTTCAGGTCTTAAATTGTATTAACAGTACTTCAAAATAGTACTATATAGACTTTATGTCTTACACTGAAGCTGATAAAATGTAATTGAATTAGACTATCATTGTATCAAATAATCAATATTAAAACAGTTTAGATCCAAAGAAAACAATGCGTCTTGTGTTAGTAGTTATAATAAAATAATAAAACAATGGACATTGGTCCCAACAAAGCACAAGGATTACCCAAAGTTTGATCTGGAGAAGAAATAATCATTTATTTGTGTACTGTGATTTTATTCTACACAATACTGGGCAGTGGTAGTTCTGTAAAGGAATTAAAATGGCGCATCGTTTCTGAGTAAAACAGTGGTTCCCAAGCTCTGTTTCTGGAGTAGCCCTGCTCAGCATTTTCAAACCCAGGGGGGGTTCAGGAAGGTCTGGTAATTAGCTAATTAGTTTGATCAGAAGAGTTAAAGCAGAAAGAAATACTGGTCTGTAAAGACCAAAGCCACCAGGAGTTATTGTCACAACCATGTCTCAAACTCTCACTTAACAAAAACCTAGCTGCAGGATATTGAGAAAAAAAGAGTCACCATGAGAAACCATGAGTTCCAATGACTCCTTAAATACACTCATTCATCCAATAGCCACTGCAGTAATCATGGTGGATCCAGAGCATATCATGGGAACACTTGTCTGAAGATCAGAATACACCCTTGTTGAAACACCAGCAATTTTTTTTTTTTTAGCCGATTCAAAATCTTTTTGTGTTTGTGCATTATCAAGCAAAATGTACTGAACAATGCAATAAATGTAGCAAATCAATAAAAAAATAAAAAGAACAGTATACAAAATCTCTTCAAAATAACCCTTTTGAATCGACATTTCACTTTCTTTATCAATTGTTAATTAGTAACTGCTTCTTTGGCTGTTTCTTAGAACCATGAACGGTACCATCTGGTCTTACAATTTTGGTACGAGTCCATTCTTTATTATTTTTCTTATTGGTATTTTTGCATGGGTACTATAAGTTTTGAATATATTAAGTATAAATGGTTATATACTGAACTGTAAAATATAAATATATAAAACTACTTGAAGAGTCACATGATCAGACATACAAACTACCTCACTGACACAAGTTTGTTCCAGCTGAGAGAAACACTGCAGGTCAATGTGAGTTCGTACTACAACACCCATAATACATAAGACTAGAATTGGCAATTGCTTCAAAAATTGGGAGTTTTATTCTTTTTTAATGAGCCATGTGAGTAGGAGAGTGCTCGCCATTCCTCTGGAGTAAAAGAAGGAATGAGGAAAGATGGACAGAAAGAAACAGAAACAAGGGGAAATCAATGCTCATGGTTTTAGATTAAGACGTTAAGGGGTGAATTGGGACACAAATAAAATCAATGTTTATCTGAATGATTTCTTTCTCTATAATGTATTATGACTTTTTCTTAGATAAACACTGAGCACAAAAGATGTAGAAAATACAGTAACCTGCATCAGAAAGAACCTTTTTGTCAAATCTTAGCCGGAATGATAAATATTTAAAAGTATGCTAAGTCGAATAAACCGAATAACTCAGCATGTCACTGTTTATAATTCACATTAGCATCCAGTCCCTTTCACTGGTTTACCATTCAATCAAAGCACGTCGCAAATTGCTTGTACATTACTGTTCTGCGATCAATCAAGCAGCCAACTGAAAGATCTGCTTGCATCCTGATCACATGTTCATCTGTCTTTTAAATGAAATCGATATGCAAGTAGGAGGCAGACCCCAACAGACCACATTTAATTGCCAGGAATAGATAGAATCGAGCATTATGTAAATGCAGATATAATTAAGCTAAGTAACAGGAGGAATAGAAATGAAGATTACATTTTGCATATCAAAAGGAATGATATTTGGTTTGAGGCTGCAACTGAGCTTTAGCCAAGAAACCTCATTCAGATTAAACAAAGCACTTTTTCAGCTTGATGAGTAATACATATGAATGTGCTCCGTTCTGTAAAAAGAGCCTGCCACACACCATTTCCCAATACTACACAAACCACAACAGAGCATTTAAACTAGAGAGGTCAAGGTTAATGTTTTCAGAGAAACTGTTATAGTCTATACCTAGAATTTAGTCAGGATTGACCTTTTGACCTAACTGTCAATGCACTTGTTAGATATACATTGGATAAATGCAATTATACAAAAAGAAAATATAAATAATTTAATTAAAATACTGCACAATGCTCATATTTAGCATTGCTTTTAAAATAGTTTTATTTTAATATAATGCACTGCTATTGCAATTAGTTGTCATTACAAAACAAATATCTTAAAACGTTTATTACATATAGTATGTGTATATGTATTATGTATATAGTATGTGTTTAATTGCATATACTGTAGCATTAGTGTCATACAGACAGAGGTGGCAATAGTACACACATCCTTTACTCAAGTAGAAGTACAGATACTCTGGAAAAAGATTCTGGTACTGATTACACTTTTTCACTTAAATTAAAGTAAAGATGTTTATTATATATATTCTGTACTGACTTTTTTCTTTTAATAATTATGTTTTTTAAGAATTAGTTTTAACTTGCGTTTATGTTGAATTATACCTGTGGGAGGTGAATTAATGTTTTAATTAGACATACATTACATTGTACTTAAGTACACAGCAAATTAACTGAACCCTGAAGTTAACTTAAAATATGCTCCTTATGCAACTCTTTAATTCAGAAATTTTATATTTATGCAGAAAATAAAAGGATAAAAATAATGACCACAGACCACCTATTTCTAATTATCCCAGGCCTTGCTTTAAATGTTCTGCAACAGTGAACTCTAAGTGCTTTGTTTTTGCACATGAAAGTACGCAGTACAGCTACATATTTTCTAACCTCTCACTTTTACTTGAGTTGTCTCTCTGTCAGTAGTAGTCTTCTGCAAATTCATGTCGCTTTCACACAACCGGTTCAAATATCTACATATTTTGCTCACGATTCCACCAGAGAAGATATGAAGTCTATTTCATACGTACATCAGTGTTACAGCTGTTAACACTTCAGAAGTGATATAAAGTGTAGAGAGGGCTTTTGCGTATCTTAGGGTATAAATTTAGCACATTTCTACCATTAGTTTATCATCTTCAAAAAATGAGCCGCCACACAACCACAAGGGAGGAACTACTTATAATGAGTTTTTCTGCCCTTGGCTACTCAATCTATTATTAACCTCTGGCCGGCCACCTTTAATCAGCCGTAGCACTTTCTCTAATCTTCTCCACATTGTGACCCATGAGCTCAGTGAACATCTCTAATCCACATTCCCTTTGTGTTAAACAGAGACCATGAGATTGGTGCACACCTCAGGCACCCAGCGCTGCGTGATGACGGTGACAAAAATGTAACTCTATGGCTAATCTAGTAATGGCACTGTTTCATAAAGAAAATTGGCCAGAGGTGCTGGCAAACGAATCCAAACAGCTCATACTGGACAGGTGCAATGCCATAAAAAGGGTTGATAACAGATCAATTTGTTTAGCGGGGTTACATAAGATTATTTGCTTTTGAATATATAATTACAGAGTCCTGTGGAAGATTAGGCTTACTAAACTTCAGGCTGTGATATATGAGCAAATTTCAGTTGGATTGGATTCTGCAAGTGCAAGTTCAAGCAACAATAACCTTCAGATATCCAAATAATTAGTTTTAACTGTTTTATGAATGCCTTTGGTCTAGAATGTATGCAAAAAAAAAGTATGAGCAAATAAGGATTTCCAACTTTAATTTACTTTAATGCACAGAAAACCATAAAATCCTACTGGTCGATTGATGTGGAAAATGTTTTATCTTTTAAAAAAAAAAAAATAGTCTTATTGGTAAGCTGCAAAAAATGTAAATTCAATGGAGAAAATATGTGATTTGTCTTACCCCAGTTTTGATTTTTTTTTTTTTAACCTTATCTTTCAATAAAGGTCACTTTCCATTGTACTATAAGTTATACTGATCTATAAAACTGCATTAGTTAAGTACATTATAGTTAAATGTTTATATTTATTTATTTATAAATATTAAGAAATCATAAATGATGTGAATATATAATACAGTTTGGTGTAATGCAACATTTATTTCACCCCACATCCCCCAGTTTGAATTTTGACTCTTCATAGACAAATGTTTGGGGTCATCTGACTTTTTTTTCACTTAAATAAAGGATAACATGCTTAGAATGTAAACACCTACCTAACTTTTGATCGAAAAAAAAATCACAAAAAAATTCAGATGGATATCAAAGAGTTGCATACACGCAATAATGTTATATTAAAATTATATATTAAATAGTAATAAATATATATCTAGCGCTATATATTTTCTGCACCCTTTAAAATTCATGAAGCAGTTTTTTGAGACACTACTAAAGCTTCAAATGAACTCAGGTTCTATGGTAATATGAAACTAAATGTGAAGTTTTTTTTCTTTTCGATAAACACCAGATGTGGGTTTGGCAGACACAAAGAGGTAACTATGTAAAAAAAAAAGAAACTTATGCTCACAGTTAAATATCCTGGTGGTTCATTAATGTTTTGGGCTCGTTTTCTGCCAGAAAAGACCTGTACATATTGTTAGGACCATTTTGTTGACATCATTGACTCTTTTAAATATAAACAGATATTAAATAAACACCTGCTTCAGCCAGAAGGGTTAAAAATAGACTATGTTTGGATCCTCCAGCAGGACAATGATCCACAGCACAAACATGTTTTAATGATCACAAAATCAAGGTCCTACAATGGCCATTCTAGTCCCCTGACTTGAACTGCATAGAAAACCTATCGGCACTGAAGAGGAGCGTTCACCAAATATAAAGAATCTGGAGAGATTCTATATGGAGGAATGTCTCAGATCCCTTGTGATGTATTGTACAATTTCATCAAGTATTACAGTGGAAGGCTCAGAGCTATTATCTTGGCAAAAGGAGGTAGCACAAAAAATGACTAAAAGTCTGCCAATAATTGGGGCACACATATCTTTTTTTTTCTAATAAAGCTGTGTTTGCAGTTTTGTGAGTTTTCCGCATAAACAATCAAAATGTTAAACAATAAAAGTCATTTTTTACAGCCTTTTTTGCTCATATTCAGTATAGTTGCCAATAATAGTGGGGGGCACTTTATGTGCAGGCTGGAGAGACAAACAAAAGTAAGGGAAGGTTGCAGTGACCTACAGTCCAGTAGAGAGCAAAAGAAAATCACAGAGGAAGACAATTTACGCTACAGACTGACAGAAACCCATACAAAAGCACTACAGTGCAGGACATTCACAAGACAAGCAGATCTAAGGGAAAAGTGAATTTACTCAGAAACAGGGAATTAAAGTAAATGCGAAAATACGATAAATATCTAAGAAAATTATGGATAAACAAATGAAAACATACTTTATAAAACATTTGTAGAAAGTACATATATCCTATACAGTAAGACTGGTCACTCTGGAGAAATATCACTGATACACAAAGGAAGACAAGAAAATCCCAGGAGGAGGCCTGGAGGATGAGCTTCATATGCTGTCAGGAAGAAGGTGAGAAATTATGTACTACAAAATAGGAAGACTGAAACATGCATAAAAAGACTGAAAGAAAAGGACTGAAAGAGGCAGATATGCTAATGTAGCTGTTTAGAAGAAAGAATGGGAAAGACAGTATGAAAAAGAGAGAGACAGACAAACAGACAGAGGGCACAGCAGGAGCACAGCAGTCTCTGTCAAACATTTCCTGTGGGAGTTTGTAGTAGACTGTCGCTAATGCTTTAGAAATGAGTTCCGCTGCAGGGCTACACACACTTTGTTACCGCTCACACGTACATACACACTGCTGTGGATTCACACAATCACACACTGAGCAGGTGGATCTGCTAAACACATTCCTTTCTTGTTCTCTAGTTTCCTGTAGATAATCTACAGGTAAAGCCAGATGTTATCAGTGTTTACCACACATTCAACACTGTACTGGCTTAGTTGGTTTACAATAACCAGCTAATTTACAGTTCTATCATTATGAAGCTAAATGTTATGCCATGACCGTGTAAACATATATATAACTGATGCGAGATCTTGATAGTTTTCCAGGAATACTCCTGAATCCAGAGTGTCCTGAGCTGGTCTCATACCACCAGTTTCAAACTATAGACCCTTAGCACTTTGAAGAAATTCAGACTTAAATCTTTTTAAGGGATACACTTATAGACTAAATTTAAAGGTCCTTAAACTTAACTTAACTTAACTTTAACTTTGCATTATTAAAAAAAAGGTTTCCCAGTGGCCAAGCCTGGAAGCAATACAAAGAAGGTATTCCATAACTGACCCTTTTTTAATATTTTGAATAAATCAAAAATGGAAAATGAAATGGCCCTGTGCCAATCTTATTTTATGTCATTTTATTATTATTTTGAATTTTGAGGGTTTTTTTTACGATCTGTAAATAGGAAAATGGAAATTACGTTTATATTTAGAATGTTGTGCATTGTTTTATTCAAAGATTTTCACTGTCATTTTGTAACACTACTGTCAAGATCATCACACCACTTTCAAAGTCCTTTCAATGTAAAATACAACATTCCAGTATTATATGTTTGACATCATTATTATAATATCTTTAATAGTATGACTACAGTATTCTGCAGTAAGTACACATTTCATCGTGCTCTGCGCAATGACAATAAAGTTAAAGCTAATCTAATCTAATTACCAGTGTCATTTTTGCAGTGTATTTTTTAAATCTCAGAATCGCTAACATTTTGACAAATTCATTGTAGACTGTCACAAAATGGCTTGATAACAGCTCACAGTGGTATGCTTCGTACCATTTACAAAAGTGTTGTTTAATGATTATGGACTTCTGCGTCCTCTGCGTCGGTTCCCTGCTGACTTTGGAAAGGCAATTACTGTGTCAGGTTCACGGCTTTTAATAGCAGGTTTGAATATACTGTAGGTGGAGAAGGTGATTTAATTCAAATTTGGCTAAATGTCTGGAATCAAAGAAATTGTTGCAAAAGAAACAGTGGTAAGACATTGAGAGAGAGAGAGAGAGAGAGAGAGAGAGAGAGAGAGAGTAATTCTCCTTTGCAAATAAGCTTATAAGATATGCAACAATACGCATTGTTCATTGTGATAGAGCAACATAATGTTCTATAATAAACACAAAGAATAATGAGATTGGGGGAATATTTTGTGTAAAATTTTTCACCTCGGGCAGTGATTCTGTGTAGAAGATATCTTCCATTTTGCCTCAATAATAAATGTCATATCACAAAAACTTTTAAACATCTGGAAATGGAGAACTTTAATAACCCCAGCAAACAAGACATGCTTTCTCCACAACCCCTTACAAATAATTGCAGCTGATTATATACACACCTTTGAATTTAGCCAGAAATAAATTACCTCCTTTATTTTTTCAGATTTTTCCTGTCCCAGACGACAGAAAAAATGCTTTGCATTCAGTGAACGGGGACATTATTTATCCCTGCACCAGTGAATGCTGTGATTTCTGCTGTGAGTGATTTTGTCATATCTTAATGCATTTTGCATATCTTTCCCATCATTCAGCATTTGCATGCTCAATTGGGGGTGAAAATAATAATAAAATATACTGAGTCACTTTAGGTAGAAAGAAAGCTGCATTAACAACTGAAAAGTGTATCATACGTCCTGTGTAAGTCCATTCACATGCTCTTTTACTAGGTGTTCTCCTGCAGTAGAGCATGTGGTGTTCATTCTGCTCACGTCCCAGCCGTTCATGCATTATGGGAATCTATTACTCTTGTTTAGTCACACTCACAGTGTGTACACTTTTATACTGTAAAGACATTGCTCATGTCAGTCTGATCAATTTTTTTCTTTACATCTGCCTCAGAGACATTGTTCATCCCAGACACATAAACAAACCCAAGCTTGTTGAACACCACACATGCCACACATGTGCAGGCTACAGTATGTGTCAATGATCCCACAAGAGAAAACTTTCCATATTCATATACACCATGTACAAATACTACGGCAAGCATTTTCCCCACACTAGCACATCACTCAGTCAAATTTGATTAAATTAAGGCAAACAGCATGTGATTTCTTTCACACACACACACACACACACACACACACACACACACACAGATCCTTTAACATGCCTGCAACAAGAAAAGAGAGGGTTTAAAGATGAATACATACTGACAGGCTTCGTCCAACAGTGGACAGGGAGAGTGCGATCATCCAGCCAGGGAGCTCCACACCACACACAGACACATACCCCCACACACATACACACACTCACACACACACATTGACTGCTGTTGCTGCTCCGGCTGCTCAGCCTACCTCTGGCTTGCTGTCCTCTATTAGCAGGAGTTCTCTCTCTCTCTCTCTCTCCCTCTCTCTCTCCCTCTCTCTCTCACACACACACACACACACACACACACACACACACACACACACCCCAGCCACCTAGCAACCAGCTAACAAAGGGAGGTTCTAACTTCTACCACAATATCTAATATGAACGTATGTGCTGATGAGGGGAAGATGTTTAGCCACCTACTTTTCAACAGTCAGTTTGTTTTCTGATTCATCCCAGTTCATTTATTATTTTATTGATCATGTCATAGTGGAGATCTGAGCACCCGGTTTAATCATGTATAGCATCATGACACTTATTGAGCCTGGTGACAACCCTCTGATAATTCATCATAACCTCTATAAAGAGGTTATCACTTCCTTTTTTTATTTCTTACTTTTACAACCATGAATATACAGTATGTTAACCCTGATCAAATATGAGGGTTTAAGTAAATAGTAGAAATATATTAAATTGATGAGAAAACCGCAGTTGGAAAGCTGACTTCTGGTCTAGAATGCATTTGTGTGTTTGGATAGGATTCCCCAATCAGTCATTTGAGAGGCACTTTACTCTACAGACCACTGTAAATCCCATTAGTGAAGCTGAATAATGTGAATGTGTGAAAATAGGGGGATGGCTCAAAGAGTAAGAAAACTCATATTTTACATTCTTCTACCTAACTGTTAGAAATGTCATCTGATGCACCTTTAAAGCCATAGAAAACCAATTTCCTCAGTCTTTTTATTTTCTGTGGTTTCGCAGATATTTTTACACATTCTCACCCCCTCTTTTATAATTGATCAAAAATGCCATTGCCCTTGCTCCCACCCCTCACGCCTTCCATCTCACTCCTCCTTGTTCATCTCTTTCTCTCCCCTTTTTTCACTTAACCCACTCTTACTCTCTACTTCCTTTCCTCCTGTACACCCCTGCATGGTCGAATATCAGGCAGTGAGTGTTTTCCATTTCCTGCAGGATAAAAGGTCCTCAACTCCACCAGTGCCAGCAGATTTACTGAAAGCTTTATATTTAGAAAAAAGCCATTCAGAAAGAGATGAAGGCGACGGAACCAGGGATCAGATAGAAAACCGGAAAAGCTCACGCTCCAAAACTAATCAAAACCGACAGTAGACGCAAATGGCATCATGCTTGTGACATTGCGTACATTGCATATTAAATAAATTATTAACACATTTAATATGCAATCATACACTGTATGGCTAAAGGTTTGTGGACACCTCACCTTCACGTCCATAAGTTTATCTTTCCCAGGGTATTGCCACAAAGTAGGAAGCATACGATTACGAAAGTCTTTATATATTATCACATTACAGTTTTCTTTCAGTGGAACTAAGAGGCTCAAGAGCAATGAAACCGAGCACAAAGTAAAAGTTAAGAAGACATGGAGCTCTGTGCCAAGGTTGGCGTGATAGAATTTGAAGTCCCAACCTCAACCCCATTGAAAACCTTTGGGAAAGACTAAAATGCCGACTGGAAGCATACCAGCTGCTACTTTCAGCAGCAAGCAAGAGGTCGAAGATTCCCCCAAGACATAGGATTTACAAACACATTTAAGGCTACAGAGAGCTACATGGTTTTTAAAAGTACAACCAGCAACAGCAGAAAAGAAAATCCCAGTACTTGAAACACACCTTCAGCATCCTTCTTCCTATATACCACATGTCCCTCCTCTGCACATGACTAAACTATTACAATCTAGCCTCCCTCACCTTGTCTCCAAAACGTCCTATATGCGCGGTCTCTCTAATAAACTCGTTTCTAATCCTGTCCATCGTCATCACTCCCAAAGAAAATCTCAGGATCTTCATCTCTGCCACCTCCAGCTCCACCTCCTGTCTTTTACTCAATGCCACTGTCTCTAAACCATACAACATCGCAGGTCTCACTACAGTCCTATAAACTTTCCCTTTCACTCTTGCAGATACCCTTTTATTACAAATCACTCCTGCCACTCTTCTCCGCCCACTCCACCCTGCCTGCACTCTTTTCATCATAGTCAATGGAATCTATGAACCACCACTGCAAACAGAAAAGAGCTCAGATCTGATTCTTGATGCAATCCCACCTCCACCTTGACCAGAATCATCCTACAGACCACCATCCGATGCTGTCTAGCTACACTGTCCCCTGCCAACACTTTACAGTCTACAATCTCTTTCAGGTTGCATCTCCTGCATAGAAAATAGTTCACCTGTATGCACCTTCCTCCTTCTTCTTAAAATACGTATTCACCACTGCCATTTCCATCCTTTTAGCAAAATCTACCACTATCTGCCCTTCGACATTCCTCTTCTTAAGGCCATACCTACCCATCACCTCCTCATCACCTCTGTTCCATTCACCAACATGGCCAAAGAAGTCAGACCCCAATAACCAATCTTTCACTTCTAGGTACACCTTTTACCACTTCATCTAACTCACTCCAGAATTTTTCTTTCTCCTCTATCTCATATCCCACTTGTGGAGCATAAGCACTGATGACATTTTTCATCACCCTTCTTAACTTCCAGCTTCACATTCATCACACTATCAGAAACTCTCTTCACCTCCACTACACTCTTACTGTACTCCTTCTTCAGAATCACCCCTACACCATTTCTCTTTCCATCCACACCATAATAGAACAGTTTAAACCCACATCCAATGTTCCTGGTCTTACTCCCTTTCCACTTGGTCTCCTAAACACACAACATATCTACCTTTCTCCTCTCCATCATATCAGCTAACTTTCTCCCTTTACCAGTCATAGTGTCAACATTTAAAGTACCAACCTGAACCTCCACTCTCCTACATTTCTCCATTTCCTGCTGTTTCTGTAGACATTTAACCCTCTCTCCTTCTCCTCTATTTTACTGTACACTTCTGTATACAGAGACACCACTGCAAAGCATTACATTTTCAATTTATATATATATAGCATTCGCAATTAAGGTAAGGCTCTGCAAGATACAATGTTTTTGGCATGACCATCTAGACTAAGATGATAAAACATTTACAAAGCGACAGAATCTGCTTAAGGTTTAGCATTCCAAATGAATTGTTCCTGGGAAATGTTGTTGTGCTCAGAATGTCATTATGCTACCCTGAGCACTTTCCTGCACATCACATTTAATGAGATTTTAGAGCAGTTATTAATATAATAGGCGAATATTTTAATTAATTTGCAGGTTTTAGGGGAGAAAATTAAGCGTGCACTACAAGCTTAACTAAATATTTCTGTACAAATTGTTTCGTTATACTATCCATACCGAAATCAGTATGCGTATTTCATCTTGTGTTTGTCACGTGTGCCAAGGTGTAATGTTTGAGAGGTTCATCAAGAGAACCTCCCTCTGAGACCGCATTTTATGTTATTATTATTCACAGTGCCATTTAACTCTTGCTATATATTCTAATTAATAGTATTGGCATCCTGCCTGCAAATCCTAATTCAATTCTGTAAACTAATTCTACCGCTGATTTTCAATCATATTGAATAGGTGGGTTCTCTTACAACATTTACATTAGCATATTACATTAGTAAAGGTAGGTAAAGTTACTAATAGTATATATATACATATTAAATAATGGCAATGCTTTGGTAATGGCAGTGCCTTTATATAGATTATATAGAAGAGTAAAAACTGATTACAGCAATGGGATATGTTATGGGAAGAAGGCCAGCTGACGGAGGCAGTGTGATGCTCTGGGCAATGGTTTGCTGGGAAACCTAGAGCCTTTTTTAATTTGACACATAGCAGTGGCGTTCAATAATGGTAGTGGTCTCTTTCAGAAAAAATATTCTACCTGGCTCACTGAAAATATTGTTCAGGAATTGTTTGGGAATTCCCCAGAGCTCAATCCGTTCGAGCATTTTGCAACCAAGAACAGAATAAGAACCTTGAAAAAAGAAAAGCTTAAAATTTGAAGAATTAGCTTGCGATACCAAGTCATCACAGAGGGCTAGTGAGCCATAACCAGATTCCATCTGTCCACATTGTTACCAGTCCCAGCAGTAAAAAAGACAGAGATTACAGTTCTACTCTACTAATCCCCATGAGTTCATCATATTTATATAACCAGTAATTTTTTAATCAGCTCTGTAGACAGACATGAACAGTTGTCTCCTAGTTCTGTGTGTCTGTAATCTAGTCTATATTAAAAATGAGCTGATGGTCTCTGAGTCATTCAGTGCTGATTGTGTGTGTAGCATATATATAACAGTATATGTACAGATAGGGCAGGTAACTGGAGAATTTTATCTCCCACAAGTAAAATTGTCCATGTGGTAAATAAGAATAGAACAGAGCCATAGGCAACAGACCCAGAGTGAGAGAGAGAGAGAAAGAGAGATTGAGAGAGAGAGATTTGGTTATCGTTATATTCTAGAGTGATTGAATATTGTCAGCTTGTTCAGTAACCTTTCCCATTGCTGCCAATTTCCTGAGGCCAAATCAATTCATGAAATCTTTGTATACTCAACTCACAAAGGCCATTTCCATACTGAATGTGGCAGTGTTATGCTCAACAGATGTCATAATAATAAATAGACTGAACTTCTTCCTTTTCCTCTGCAGGTCCTGCTATCACAAAATTCATGGTAAGAGTCAAAGAACCTAAGCCTCTCACTCCTAGACTCGAATTGCAGTTTGATTGATTCTTAGGGTTTCAAAATCACATATTAGACACGACAACTATAACAGTAAGCTGATTAGAATATTTTCGAGTAGCAAACCAGTAAAGGTAGAGCTCTGGTATCTGGTAGATTGATGTCTTGTGATAAGATAAGCAACATTTATGTATGGTGGTGAATCACTGATGTTTTGGGACTGTTTAGCTTCTACTGTTCCAACGGCTCTTGTGGCACTATGAATCTGCTAACTACCAGGATATTTTACCTTAGAACTCTGCAAGGTGGTTAAGACTTAGTTAGATCATTCAACAATTACTTGCTGAATATATACATCCAAATGAATGCTCTAAAGAGGTACACACAAGTACAGAAAGACAAACTTACACACATTTAAACACCAAGAGATACATTATAGAGAAAAGTAATTAGGGTAAAAAGATGTTGCATGTCTAATAATTTACTCTAAAATGCTCTTCCAGCATTATCGGGGGAGTTCTATTGATTTATTAATTTCTCGTGACCCTGAACCCATGGCCCTAACATGCAGCAGTGGTAGCAGGCCAATAAAACAGCAGTAAAGAAGCAGTCCCTTTGCTGGCTCAGGTTTCTGTAGTGTTGGTTATCTAGCACTTAACATTGCTGCATATAATACACTACTAAAGCAAAGCTGGAATTCCACACTTTATCCCTATATTAAGCCAATATGCTTCATTCTAAAACCAAAATAATAAGGGGTACTTATTGTAATGTATACACAGACACCAACGTTTTTATTTTGACTAGTAACAAGACAACAGCTTAAGAAGTAAAGTCTCTCTGGGCATTGAGTTGGCAGCAACTACACTTAACCTCCTGCTATCTTCTCTGTCACTCTGATCAAGCACATACTATCACCTCCTGAGAAATATAATTACCTGGGAATGAGGCCAAAGGGATACAAGACTATGTCTGTAAAGAAACAGCAGGAGAAAACAGTGAAGCAGAAGGAGGCAAACAGAAGGAAGACCATGTCCATCTTTTCTGCAATGTGATTAAAATCTTTTGGAAATATCACACACACATTCTCTTTCTCTTTCTCTCTCTCTCTCTCTCTCTCTCTCTCTCTCTCTCTCTCATACACACACACACACACACACACACACACACACACACACACACACACACACCCTTACACATAGAAGCTTAGAAAAGCTTAGTATCCAGTCTTCATCAAAAACATATACTAAAAGTACCCTGAAGCTAGAATCCTGTCAGAGTTGTGTTACAGAAGAAATACAGCAACATAAATATTGTAGAAGCCCATTTTTTAAACAGACATTGACTCAACTTTTTGACAAATGGCTGACAGTTCATTCAACCATTTGGGTACCAGTACAGAGAATAGTCTTGCATGCTGTCATTATATCTTGAGAGATGGTGAAACAAAACATGTGTTTTAAATTCACTACTGCCATGTAGTTGCATTTCTAAAGGGTTTGGTGTTATGCAGGTTGGAAGCCAAGAGTGATATAATGAGTTTTGTAGTTCAAAATAAAAATGGGCTGACCAAGCATGTCAATGGGATCCTAGGCCAGAAACGTAACATTTATTTATTCTTAACATTCATTTATTTCATTATGGGGAGAAATATTTTCGTTGTCCAGAACTATGCCAAGTTTGAGTGCTTTGGATTTGGACTGTTATTATTATCAACAATTTGATACAGTGGCTCAAGACCACAGGTTGTATTTAATCGCCTATTACTGCACACCTCAAAAATGATGGGACTGTAATCAATGGACATTCGGTGCCCTTTTAAATCTGGTTCCTCTTAAGGTTTCCTCCTCATGCCATCTCATGGAGTTTTCCTTGCCACAGCTGCTACGGGCTCGTTTATTAGGGGACTAATTATATGGAACTTATACATTCTTTTATAACCATGTTTTCTCTGTAAAGCTGCTTTGAGACAATGTCGATTGTTAAAAGCGCTATACAAATAAAAATGAATTGAATTGAATTGAACTAACAAATGATGAAAGATTCTGTCAGAAAAATGCATCTCCATTAATATACAGCAGCACAGTCTTCCTGAGCTTTGGTCTCAGTTCACGAGCAGCCCGACATGCTGAGAGACAAACTAAACTATGAGTATTTAAGGGAAGAAAGGAAAAATACGAGTTAAGTGTCATCAGCATATAAAATACCATTGTCTGAAAGAAATAGTCTGAAGCAATGTGAAGAGATGCCAGTGTACAGATAAAGGGATTGCTGGAACAGGGAAGCTGCAGAACGTTTTTCTTATAGAAGAATGTCTTGGCAGCATCAAAAAGAACTTCAATAGATAAAAGAGAAAATCTAAATCAAGGGGTTTCTGACAGAATAATTAAATGTTACATAAGAATGTGGACATCCATCTCTAAATTCACACCAATTTCACAAGTGGAAATTTAACAAGTTGTTGCATATTGAAGAATATCCAGCATCTTCATAAAATCCTGCAATCCTGCAAAGAGAAGCATAACTATACCTCCAATCTATCAAACAAAATACCCATTAGTGTCCAAACGATAAGCTTTTAGTTCCAGTTTAAGGTTCCAGTTTATCAACAGTATCATCAGATACATTGGAAATTATATATTTTTTTTATATTCTATATGTTAACAGTATTTAAAAATAAATTACCATTTTGAACAACAGGGTAACACTGACATGCAAATTACATAAACAGCTTTTGAACATTTAGCATTAGATCATGACTGAAATGCAAACCCTATTTAAAGGCTGCTGCTTTTCAGAAATAATAATGTATGACAGTATGACAAATTATCACAGAATCGTCTGGTTTGGAAAAGATCAATGTTTTTGTCAGTATTCAAAACCAACTTTTTCAAATAAAATCAAATTTTATTTGCCACATACACATTCATACAGAGTATACGTATGTTGTGAAATGCTTTTTACGACTGTCTAATACTGAAGAAATGTATATAGGAATAGAAATGGATTATAAAAAAATAAATAAAATGAAATAAAAATATAAAGTAAAAATTGTGAAGTATAAAATATAATATATATATATATACACACACACACACACACACACACACACACACACACACACACACAGTAATCCCATCACGGAATCGCATTTGCCACATAGCTAATTTGTTTTGCTGATTTTCCCGGTCTTTTGGGGATAGCACAATGAAATTTTTTTATGTTAAAATAAGGAAATTTATTCATAAAAATCGAATTATTAATTATAAAATGAAGTAAAATGTTAATACAATACAGTACTGTATACATAAAACAGCATTTTTGGGTTGGCGTCCGTTTAGTGCGTTTTTTTGGTTTATAAACGGGGGATTAGTGTATATATTAATTTATAAGTAAAAAAAAAGGTTTTACAAGTTGTATAACAACAGCATCACATCAACATTAACCAATAGCAAAATGGTGTACCAGTTAATCCTTAAGTCTCAGCATAAACATTCTGTCATTTAATGGGGGAGGTACAGTAGTTTAGAGATTGAGGGATTAGAAGGTTTGAAGGTTGTGAGTTCAAATCCCAGGCACACCAAACTGCCACTCCTGGCCCCCTGAGCAAGGCCCTTAACCCCATAACTGCTCAATTGTATAAATGAGATAAATGAAAGTTGCTCTGGATAAGGCATCTGCCCATCTGCAATAAATGTAATGAGGTAAGGAAGGATGCAAGTGCAAATCATTTAAATTTTAGCCTAAATATAAAAAAGGGAACAAAGACAAGAAAACAAAACACTAACTGACTTTAAATATAGACAATAAAATCATAACCTGAACTTCATCAAAACAATGACATCTGTCAGAATCATGGCAAAAACCTACATTAACCATCAGCCTTCTGCATGCCACATGACTGAGTCATTTGTAAATGTTCACTCACATCTGATTAATGTTCCTCTGTTAATGATGTCAGGGTCATGTTTTTCATTTTCAGGTTATTGTTTTCATGTTTTTGTTTCATTTAATTTAGTGTTTTGTTTATATCGTGTATATTTGCAAGGTAATTCAATTTATCTACACTTGCATCTGCATTCCGCTCATATTTACATGAACACACATGTAAGAGGATTGGTGTGTTTAAATTGTCCAATGGTGTGAACATGTGTGCATAGCATTCTGTAATCTATTGGTGTCCAAAACCCATATACATACTCCTCTCTCATATATTATCTCCACAAGAGTTTAGGCATTAAAAGTGTTTTTAAGCCTCTGCTTTATACTGATAAGAAGAACAAGTCTGTCCCTATGTGCTACTGACAATCTGACAGAAGAAACACACAACACAAACATGAAAAACTCAATCTGTTTTGTTGAGATTTAGCTGAGCGAGACAGCACATGGCAAGTGCATATTCTTTTCACTGAAAGATGCTGCTCATTTGATTCAAATCATTACACTGTAAATAAACGTGTTGCGTTTAATTATTCATCTTTTTAATTTTGTTAATTAATCGCGTTAATAAAACCAGTGAAAACGAAATTACTAATAAAAAATGTTGTTACCTAATGAATGTATCCGGGCTGACCATCCACCATATAGCAAAGAAAAGATGATCAGGAAAGTCTCTGTTCTTAGTCATGTTTACATTACTGACTTCCTCTGTCTCATTCATGTTAACCCCAAACTTCTTGTTGCCTTCTGCTCGCTCATTGTTAGCTTCGTCTACAACTAGTCTACACCTGTGGTACATCTGAGCCAGGAAATTATACACTAGTGGTAGATTGAAAAAGCTGCACAATGACAGGAAATGGGTTGATTGGCTAAAAATAATGCAATAAGAAGGAAAAAAAATATTGATCATGTCACCAAATAAATAAACTAAAGTAACGAGCCTGTTTTGAAAATGTAAGAAGTCTAAAGTACAGATATTTGTGTAAAATTGTAATGAGTAAAAGTGAGTTGTCCGAAAATAAATAATGAAGTAAAGTACTGATACCAGAAAAATCTATTTAAGTACAGTAACGAAGTATTTGTACTTCATTACTTCTCTCTTACTATCTTTGCCATATAGTATGTTTATGAGCCCAGATGTAAGCTTTTTTCTATATACTATACTTCCTGAACTGATACACACATCTCTTTTGCATAGATATCTATCACAAGTAATGTTATAGCATTTTAAAATCAGAAGAAAAAAATTACTTTATGATTCCATTATGAAACACACCAACATACAGACTGCCTAAAAAAAACTTTTTTGCCAGAATTTAACCAAAGTGACACCCAGTGGGGTTTTCCAGACTACCACACACACACACACACACACACACACACACACACACACACACACACACACACACATATCTTCTATTTATACTAGAAAGGAGTGTTAACTTATGGGGAAATAAAAATAAAATGAAAACTTTAAATACATGAAGATTGAGTAACAGCATACAACAGTATTGCTCCAGTATTACTGGACAGCATTGCATTATACTGTATGTGAAACAATCTACCTCTAATTGAATCTAAATCCACTTCCTCATAGCAGTCACGACTGCATGCTATATGCGTATTTATAGAGCAGAGCAGATCACAGCGCAATAACCCGCTTCTTTTCACAGGAGTAAATCACAGAACACTCTCAAGGTTTGCTATGACTCATAGTTACTCTTAGACACTGAAGAGAGATGCAGAAGAGAGGAGCATCTCAGTTAATCATCCTGTAGCAATTCAGGAAAAAAAAAAGCTATTCAGAAAATACCACTTTAAACTAACACTGAATAATATGGTTTGGAACATACAATTTGTCCATAGTGAGTAAAAATGGAACGCCATAGTACACAGTACACCTAAAACACCCATTACAAGAACCTAAATACATATTTCCCAACAGAAAACACTGGATTTTTGCAAATTTGTGATGCAATCTTTTTGTAAATAAGTTGCTATAGTTCTTTAAAATCATGACCCACTGCAAAAACAGCATCACTATCCTAAAATCATCCAAAAACTTTAGGACACACACAAGTCACACAAATATGACATCATTACACCTTTTTCATTATTCACAATGGAATGAATTAAATTTGCACACTTTGCATTTCGCTCTCATTTCAGCAACAAGGAGTCAGCAATACTCTCTGAAATCACTCAGCGGTGAACATTATCACTTCAGGGGGAAAGATGGGAGGAAGAGATGATGCTGGAGGAACAGATGGAGGACGCACGCTGAGTCAGGAAACGTGACTAGACACAGTGCCATCACGCTTTCATCTGCCATGTGTGTTATGTCCATAGAGTTGACTCATTCTCTCGTTCTCACACACACACACACACACACACACACACACACATCCTCCTTGTCTATCAGTCTGTAAGCTGATTTTATTATAATGTGTGTTTATTTACTGTTGTGATTTGACAGGGAAAATTGGACGTTTATTATCTTTCTCAGAGGCCTTATTCTATCTGTTGTCTCTGGATTTTGAGAAAGAGAGTGTGTGTGTGTGTGTGTGTGTGTGTGTGTGTGTGTGTGTGTGTGTGTGTCTGTGTCTGTGTCTGTGTGTGTGCTTATGATATATATTATCCAATTGTTTTTACTTATAGTTTAATATTGCTGCCGGTTTCATAATCATTCTGCAAGAAGAATCAGAGAAACCAGCTTAGTCACCCTTAAATTATTGTGTTGACTCATAATAAGACCTTGTAATATTGCCTTCTCCTTTGGCTCTTTCTTATGAAAAACTCTGAGATTTTACATCATATCTGCTGCAAGGTATGTGGGAATGACGTACCCCAGAGTCGCAGAGTGAAAAGAATGAAAGAAAGAATGAAAAATATAATAAAATGCATGTTCAGAAAGTCCAAACTCATCCTAGTGTAATGATAAGACTAAGAATAACGCAAACTGAAGAAATTTAATTAAAACTGCCCGTCAATGTGTGTTAGAATGGCTAATTTATAACTTGCATAAATATTTATAAAGCAGTAATGACCTAGCATGTCATTTAGCATGTATTTTTTTTAACTATTAAATATAACCTGTGCTGATTAAAAAACTGATTTATAAACCAAGTTAAAATGAACCGTTAAATTATCGATCATTTAGTGAAATCCGATAAATAGGCATGAATATGCAAGCTGGAAATGGCCTTGCATCCTTCTATCATCTCTCACTTCTTTACTCACCCCACACTGCACCGATCCTCAACCACCATATTTCAGAGTAGAAGAAAGACATGCTTCCAGACTTGTCGCTATTCTGGCACCAAGGTTGATGTCTGAACAGCTGAGTTTCTAGATCTTCAAGTGATCTTCAAGTCCTACCACTTGACAGTCTTAAATTAGCACTTGTTTATTGAAAAAGAAAACTTGCTTTCTAACTATTCTCTCCCAACAAACTTTTTAACTAATGGTGTTCCTAGTCTGTGTCCCGATGAACATATTTATTGACTGAGGCGACAAAGTCACTCTGGATAAGAGCATCTGCCAAGTGGCATAATTGTAAATATGTTACTGGATGCATGTAGTGTATTGTGAAAGGCAGGAGGCGGTGCCATGTTGGGTTAATACAATTATGTCTAGACCAGGGGTCTTCTATGCTTTTCAGGTCAAGGACCCTTTAGGCAATAGAGACATGGGGCAGGGACCCCCTGAAACAAAATGTGTGAAACATAGCCACTGATATTAATAGAAACCAATGATATTATGGTAGTTATATAGTGTTTAGACAATTAGAACCATGTTGTTGTTGTACATGCATCATTGTATATTTTTTTTATTCATATATTTTCTAAACTTAAACAAAAGATTATGCATCAAAACAAACTAGATTTTGCATATAACTTTGTGAACAAAGTTGTTCACAGTTGTCTTTTATTTTAATAGATTTGTAGTTTCATACATTTTCCTTTTACTGTCAGGTGGATTATTATACATTTACATGAACTTCAGCATTAATTTGATCAGAATTTAACATAAAACGTCACTGTCAGGTGGACAGATATACATTGAATTGAACATCAACTTTAAGTGTAATAGAACTTTAATGTAATAATTATAAATATTTTTATCGTTGATGCTATTTTTTTAATAAGACCCCCTAATATCTATCCCTTTATTATTTAGGTGCTGAGTTGTTGATTGGAAGGTCTGGGTTTAAGCCCATGGTATCGCCAAGCTGCCACTTTTAAGGCCCCTGAACAAGGCCCCTTAACCCTCCGTGCACCAGGAAGAAAAATTTTCACTGTGCTGAAAAGTACATGTGACAAGTATAAAGCACATTTCCTTTTTTTACCTTTCTTAACATTCTCCATCCACAGCTGGATTAACCCAAGCTCCCATTATGCCACACCATCACCAATTCAAGCAATATGTCTGATCATATAATTTATTTGTGATTACACTTTCTGAATAAGAATACATTCTCTGCATGCTTGACCTTTTCAAAGAGACAAATTTAGAGTTTCTATTACTGAGAGAACTGCTGACATACAGCTCGAGAATGAGATGAGTGTGTGAGAGAAGGGCTCTTGGTTATATAGGTCACTGTGACAGTTGGTTCAATCACACAGTGCAGTGAGAATGTCACAAATAGCCTGCACCTGCTGTGCGGGGCTTCACATGCCTTTTGTCTCATCACAGACAAGAAGCTAATAGATGATTTGCATAACCCTGTACATTAGTCATAACTCTGGAGAGATTTCTCTCCATCTCTCTGTAATTCATATTTTCTCATTCTCGTCCCAGTTCTTTCCAACCCCACAAAAAAGAGATTTATTTATTTGAGGCTGGGTTTTTCTTTCAGTTTTTGGCCTAATTTTGCTCTCAGATGTCCTAAAGGAATTCTTCATTAGTCAACAGTGTCAAAATGTCGGTGTGACACTGCAGGTTGGCATAGGATTACATAAAAACTCACAGGACATCTATAAATACAAATATAGATAAATCATTTGCTGTGGCTTACTGATTCGAAGGTCAGGGATTCAGGCCCCAGCAACACCAGGCTGACACTGTTGATCCCTTTAGTGAGGCTCTTAACCCTATTTGCCCCATGGGTGCTGCTTAATGACTCTGTACTCTGGTCCCAACTTCCTAACAAACTGGGATATGTAAAGGAAATCATTTTACTGTACTAACATTTGGTATACACTGTAAGACATAATAATGGCTTCTTCTTCTTCTAAATTACTGTTATGTAACAACAAGGAATGTGTATGCAAATGCGATTATTGAACTGAAGTGCAAAACAAAGAGATGGGAAAAAAAAAAAATATATATATATATATATATATATATATATATATATATATATATATATATATATATATATATATATATATATATAAAAACATGAAATATAGTAACACAAACGTGAACTTGAGCAAAACCAACAACAACAAAAACAACTTTGGATGAGAGTCATAAGACAAAGAGTGCAGTGAAAACCGAGGAGTACATGTGCTAATTACAAGACAACATGACTCAGGGATGGTCAGAGATCATGTTACCTTGTACAGTATGTGAGGGAGCAGTGGCTTATGGAAACCACAGTCCAGGGCCATAAGCCTGAGAATCACAATCATTTCTATTATGTTACCAAACTACATGACTGGACATTTGTACAGTAAGTTACAAAGCTACTGTATAGGCTAATTAATAGAAAGAAAAGCGCTTGTGCTCACAAGCTCATTGTGGAAAATGGGCTACATACATACAGCTACTTTCTTTCTTTCAGCTTCTCCCGTTAGGGGTCGCCACAGCGAATCCTCCACATGTTTGATTTGGCACATGTTTTTACGCTGGATGCCACTCCTAACACAACCATCCCCATTTATCCGTTCACTAAGAGTGGCTGGGGTTGGTTCCCTGACCGCGGATCGAACCCGGGCCGCAGTGGTGAGAGCGCCGCATCCTAACCACTAGACCACCAGGGAACAGCTACTATCAGCTACAAATATTCTTAACCTTCTAAAAAGACATAAGTGTGTTACTGTTTTGTTATTCAGGCACAATTACATTGAAATCTTATCAAACAAAGACACAAGGAATAATCTTAAAGAACTGTGGTACTCAAGAACAAGCTTTACATCAGTTTTGTTTTCTGTCTCTGTATTTGCATGAAAAACATTTTATGAAAACCTTTTCTTAGTTAAGATTGGACACTACTTCATGTGGAGTACTGTAGTTTTTTCCGAAGCACAGGATCTGCAGTGCCTCATTAACCACAGAGAGAACAAAGGAGGTGTAAAAAACAGGGTGACAAGGCCACATGGCTCGATAATTGAGAAGATAATTAATGATTAGGATTATAATTGTGTGTTCATGGCTTTCTTTTTTCAAATTGTGTTCAGATTCCTTAGATAAGGTTTGAAGAAACGTGGTGGCTTTACTGTATGTGTCTCAAAAAAGACAGAAGCTTGTGTCACAAGAGTTGTGCAAGGTTCAACATTTGGGTATTGATTCGAATTATTCATTCAATCTTCAATTCAATTTATTCATTTCGATGTGATTTAGTCAGTAATCTCATTATTGTGGTCAGGATCGTACCGGATCTGGAGGTTATATGTGGAATAATAAGCATAAGCTAGGAAGACTCCCTGGACAGGTTTCACATGAACCACCTGCGCACACTTTTTTCCAAGGACAAATATAGCTGGATGTTCTCTTAAATTTCATTGGAAATGATAAAGAATATACAGTGTGACACAGACACACAATGTTTGGTGGCTAATCTTTCCTTTTACTGCATGCTGAATGCGTTGAAGACAAGGAAATTTTTTAATCTGTTCATTTTTTATATTAATCCATTTTATCTACACTCTTCCTGTCTTTGTCCTTCTCCTATTTCTCCATCCCATCTCAGCATCTCTCCACAGACACAGTTCAACCCACCTACGCCTCCAACTGTAATCTCTCCTCACCTCTTTCCTCCTCCCCTCTCTCCTTTGAAATCAGATCTTCTCTGAGTAAATACATGACACACACTTTACGCTCTCCTCCATATTTATCAAGAAACATCAGTCTTCTGCTATTTTAATGACAATGCAATACGGTATGTTGCACCAGGGTGGATGAGTCAGACTACTGTGCAGTCAATATTAGCCAGTGTATGATTAATATGATTGATGAGAGCCTGCAGAGCTAGCAAGGGCCCTTGTGTTTGTATTCCTAAGTCAAAAACCTTTGAAATAATATACAATTACTACAATTAGCTGTTTAACATCAACAAACCATTACAGACCCACAGAAGGTCATTTGACTACATTATATATGTTAATGCAGGCAGTAATTTAATCCATCACAGATTCATTAAAAATGGACTTGCGACTTTTCAAAATATGAAATTTGTCATAGGATTAACTCTGTAAAGCCTTAAATCTAATTTAACATCAATCTATCAACTGTGATAGAAGAGGCTGTTTAAGAAGGTCATTTTGTGTACCTTTAGAGGTACAAAAGTACATTAACACTTCTTCAACCTTTTTTGAAATGTTATTAATACATTTAGCACTACTTGAAAATAATTCCACTAGTAATTCAAGTTAATCCAAATAGTGTGTGCAAATATAAACTAAAGCTTCTGACAGACATTCTTTAGTATACAACAAATGCTAATCTATCAAATATGCCAATAGCGCTGTAAGCATCTTGCATAATATAAGCTTTTTTTGCAATACCAGCTGGCAAGATAAACACTATAGAAAGAGAGAAGCACATAATCTCTGTAGCAAAGCTACAAGAGCGGCATGCAACCACTGATTTTGTTAGGGGAGGACGATACTAAATAATGACCTGTCCACAAACAGTTTTACTGCATCATCAGTATCATGAGTTGCATTTACAAGGAATTTGCCATGGTGTGCTGGTGCTATAAAAATATGAAAAAATATAGGAAAATAAAATAAAATAATAATAAACAAAGATAAAGACATTAAATAGACCGTTTGTGCAGGGTATGTAAAGTGAGGCAGTGCAAATAATAATGCAGCAGTGCAATGATCATTTTTTTCCCAATGAAGTCCAAGTTGCAGGGTTGCTATATAGTAGTCCTTGTTGATTGTGTTAATGTAAGACATATGAAATGTACCAGTGTGGTACAATATGCTATAAATATCTATCTATTGACAATTTTTCAAAAAAATCGTTGTTCATTTAAAAGAAGAAATTAGTATTTGAACTACATTTTAACATGTAGGTTGTAAATAACCAAAGATAGCTTGTTTTATGGGCCAGTTTAGGTCTCAGGGTCAGACTGGCAGAGTAATGGTGAAAGCATGGCCATCTCTTAGCAAACGCTGAACACTTGATTGTAATTCACCTCAAAGACGAATCATTTCTTTTTAAATGTAGCAAACAGAAACAATTTATCTTCCTTCTGAAATGCAGTGAGTACGATCTTAATAATAAAAACTCCTTTTAAAATTGTATAGCAAATTTTAAACATTTTTATTATCCCACTGCTGCATATTCCCAGGACGACAAAACATCTAAAAACATGCTTTTATTGATATAATTGTGTGTGTGTGTGTGTGTGTGTGTGTGTGTGTGTGTGTGTGTGTGTGTGTGTGTGTGTGTGTGTGTAAGAGAGAGAGAGCGAGAGAGAGTCTACTCAGACGTAAAAAAGATAATGTGAAATCGGTCACTACTGAGCAGCTGTGTGATTTATAGCCCGCTTTAACTCTCATTCAGCACTTACACCAGTGTGCATGCACACACATGCAGACACACACACACACACACACGCATTACCTACACAAAAATATGCCTGCTTTTGCATTCATTATTGCAAAGAAAATGGTTTAATGTGACACGTAAAACAAATTATGCATCAAGCAGCTGAACTGTGACACTTAAAATCTGAGCCTCGATATTATGTTGTGACAGAAAGTAAGTTATCACTTTAGAATATCATGAGGCACAGATGCACAGGTTATAAACTAGTTAAATTGAACAAAAGCTTTAACAAATACATACTCGATAAGCCATATAAACAATGCCAATTGTTAATTCTTCATGGCTCATTCTGTGCCTCAGTGATCATTTCAGCCTTTTTTTAAAATCTATATTTCTAGGAAACAATGCCATCCTTTTAGTGTGAATGTGATATCACCTGCTTCCATCATGTGCCTTTTAAGAGAATGAAACATTGTTTTCTCACAAACGTGAGGGGAATATGAGCCACGGACCGCACTGATTTTGCGATGCTATAAAGCTTTTCAGTAGGCGCACACTGAAAGCCGGTGTCACCACATGCAGGACTGTAGATTGAAAAAGAAAACTAAAATGAACACTGATTTGATTTGGGCTGAGATTCTGAAATGTTCTCCTATCTGTAAATGTCTGTTATTTGTGAGACAACTTATAGAACTTAATGAAACAACTGTCTGGACTATATATACAGTACTTTGCAAAAGTTTTAGGCAGTTGTGAAAAAATGCTATAAAGTGAGAATTCTTTCAAAAATAAAAGTGTTAATTTATTTTTAATCAATTAGCGAAATGGTACGTAAATGAACAGAAGAAAATCAATATTTGGTGTGATCACACTTGGAATCAGGTGTATGATAAATCATTGACACCAAGCAGCTGACAATGATAATTTCATATGTAGGTCGAAATACAGTCATTATTTGAAACAGAAACAGCTGTGTAGAAGGCTTCCAACTGGGTCAGGAACAGCCAAACTCTGCAACTAAAGTGAGGTTGTAGAAGACAGTTTAATTTCATACACCATTGCAAGACTGAGCACAGTAACAAGACACAAGTTTCTACTGCAGTTCTGTATCAGAAAGGTCTCTCCCAGGCAAAGATTTTAAGGCAGACTAAGATTTCATGATGTGCTCTTCAAGTTATTTAGAAAAAGCACAAAGAATGAATTTAGAAGCACAATGTTGGGGACTATAGATTCAGTGGTCAGCCAGGGAAAAGCAGTGGATAAAAGATACAATATGCTTACTTCCCTTTGACATCAGAAGATGTCCAGTAGTGCCATCAGCAGAGAACTGTTGGAAACCTGTGGGGCCCAGGTACACCCATCTACTATCTGGAGAAGTCTGGCCAAAAGCCATACTTACAACATGGAAACAAGGCTAAGCGACTCAACTTGGCAAAAAATACAGTAACTGGGGTGCAGAAAAATGGCACAGGTGCCTTGAACTGATGAATCAAAATCTGAACTATTTGGCTCTAGCAAAAAGGTCTGAAGAGGGGTAAAATAATGAGTGCCTGCAGGCAACAGTGAAACATGGTGGAGGTTTCCTGCAGGATTGAGGCTGCATTTCTCAAAATGGTGTCCTCAATGCTGAGAAATACAGGCAGATACTTATCAATCATGCAGCACCATCAAGGAGGCATCTGACTAACCCCAAATTTATTCTGCAGCACGACAATGACCTAAACATACAGCCAATGTCATTAAGAACTATCTTCAGCATAGAGAAGAATAAGTAATAGGCAGCTTGAGGCAGCTTACAACCAAAGATGATGTCTGAAGCAACCTATGTGCCAAGTTTCCTCATAAAATGTGCAAGTATACCACAAACAGCAAGAAGACAGGTTGTGCCAAAGAGATAAAAAGAGGAAATTGTTAAAAACGGAAGAACAGAAACGGATAAAAAAGGTGGAAGCTTAACATTTGAGTGGATATTGTGCTCTGGTGTATCTGGTGACTGCCCATCAATTTATGGAAGGAAGTGTAACAAGCTGCCGCAACTAATACTCTGCCAACATCCGTAGACTAAGACGCTGTTGAAAAGCGAGCTTACGTAGCCGAGATTCTACTTCAGCTGCCAGCTGCACCACGAACAAAGGAAAAAGAGTGGCAGGTCTCTTCTTACACACACACACACACACACACACACACACACACACACACACACACACACATATATATATATATATATATATATATATATATATATATATATATATATATATATATATATTCATATCACCTGTAATCATTTTTTTTTCTTCCTCTAATGTATTAATATTTATTTACTATATTATTATTATTATACTATAATTATTTAATTACTACACAGACTCTTGCCCACATACCCTAAGCCTAATAAAAATAAAATAACATTTTAAAAAGGTCTTATTTTTTATATGGTAAAAGTTTCTATAAGGAGACATTTAAAATTTATGGATGAACTCCTAGTGACAGTGAACTGTGTGCTTTTCAGTTTCTAGGCAACATGACATACTGTGTTTTTTTTAGTTTATCTGTTTATATAAGTTGATGATATTGATGATAAAATGTTGTTAGAAAGTGTTGTGTGAAACTGTATGAAAATCAACTTAAGAATAGTAACCTAAAATATTTTATCCTATACAAATCACCTAGTACTTATAGCAAGTAATGAAATGTGTTAACATAATATTAGTAAAATGAACAAAGATACTGTATATGTTGACACAGAAACCCAACATAAAGCAATAACTAAATGTAATTTAGAAAAAGCTTTAAAAAAGCTTTTTTTATCTGGCCAGAATCAATTTGCTTAGTTACCTGTAAGCTCATGTCCATTTACGCATCTCTTACTTAGTGTTATGTAACAAATGTTCTCCTGTTACTCAAATTTTAAAATAATCTCTTGATACATTGTGCAGCTTCTGTGTGTAATGATGACAGATCCAACCATTACAAGGTGCAGTTTGAGTGGAAATAGAATCTACTGCTGTTCAAAACAGAAAAGAAACTGCAGAGAACCTGAATCTCTGCAGCATGATCACCTACACACCCTGCCAAAAAGTGAAGAAGAGAAAATGTGACTAAACTTCTCTGTTTTGTTGATTTGTGCAAATGCCGTGGCCTTTTCGAGGTTTGTTCAATCAGGAGCCTTTAAACTAATTGAAGAGACACTGATTGGGTGCTGTGATTAATACATTGTAATGAAAGGCTAAAGGGACACAAAACAGATGATTTATCATTGTATTCAAGACTAAGGGACATTCTACACTCACAGGAATCTTTCATTCATAACAGCTGCATGCATTTCAAAATAATTAATAACCAAACTGTCAACTATACTAATAGTTATTATTTGTATAATCAAATTAATATATATATATTTTAAAATAATTTAAATATAAATAATTTAAAATCTATGTATCTAGATATTTATCTATCTCCATACGTCAAAAATTGTATTCTATATTATATATATTTTATATAATCAGAATAAAATATATTACATATACACATATATATTGTATTATTAATATATATTTCTATATTAATATAATTTACTATTGATTTATTATTAATTTTCTGCGTCAGGCTTTTTAACAAGAGTCTCCACAAAGTACAAGCATCTGTAACACTTCCTGCTGTTGTGGCATGCAGGACAACATGAGCACCAGAAGGTGGCACTAGATACACGCGTACGCACGCACACACACACACACACACACACACACACACACACACACACACACACACACACACACACACACAGACTGAGCAGGATCAATTTGTGTTCAGTAGTTTTTTCATTAGCTGTGAATATTCTCTAAGTTATGAACATTTTGTAAAACCTGCCATGATTGAAGTCGCAAGCGAAATATCCTCATTCTGTTGTTTAATGTGAATATTACCTGAAATCTTGACTAGCTACATAGGTTTATGCATTGCACTGGTGCCACATCACCTGCATGACTGCCCTGGTGTATACTGTGGATCCAATTGAAGTAGCTGGTGAATGCATATGACTATATACAGAGCCAGGAACATCTAAGATTTTTGAAAATCTTCTTGTTTGCCGTTTTGTTCAGCCAATTCGGGTGGCCATGACTGCAAATGGCAAAGGTGTTGTTACGTGCCAATGCACACAGGCCATTTGCTTGTGTCAGCTTCCCTGTCAACTTCTTTCTTGTTACAGTTTTCCTCAGCTGCTTTGGAGCATTTCTCAATAATCCTTAATCTTTGCAAACCAGTAAGTGCATTCTCAAACTATTAAACTTTTTTTTTAGTAAATGTGACTTGAATTGATAAATTGTGCAGATGAATCTTAAATTTCACTAATGAAGGTGAGTGAATGGCATCAGATCAACCAATAATCAACTAATTCTCTAAAACAGGTCAAAGGTGAATCTTATGAACCTTCTATTAGAGAGTGAATACAGACAGAGCGAAACATTGAAATATAAATTTTGAAAATGGATGAACAACTAAAAAACAAATAAACACTTGTATAATATAGTAAAAGTGTGAATCCTGTCCGGTCTCCTGCAATCAATAAAAAAATCAAATATGCAATCGAATAAATGAGTTTGTGCTGCTGAAATTCATAGATGCCAAACAGAAGGAAGTCAAACTATGATGCAAACCGTAGTTTATTTATTTAGTTTTAAGAACTCCTGAAAGTGTGCAGCGTCATACCGACAACATGAATAAACATTTTGATTATCTTGTTTGTGAACAATGACAAAGGGACTTTTTATTCTGGAAATAACATGTTCATTTACACAAATACTTACTTTTAAGAGATGAACTAAGGATGTTGAGAAAAGTACAGGCTTTTGCAAGAAATCCAATGTATTGTGCTGTTTTTGTACACATTATTTTGAGAAATTACTGGATTGCAAATATTAGGGATGATTTGAGAAATGCTCCAAAGCAGCTGAAAAAAACTGTAACCTCTTTCCTGTGCACTCCTCTGCCTCTTTTGAAACTATGAACACTTGTGAAAGAAGCACTTGTTCCTCTCAAATACCAGCGTGAACCATGTTCAAATCTGTCTCACCTCAATTTTAAAACAATGTATAGCTCCTGATGTGGAACAGACTGTACATTTTGGAGAAAACGTACTATTTGATGTACTGTTATATAATAATAGAATATTTTCACTGACTGGAATACAGGAACAAAAATATACCTAGAAGAGCAGTTCTTTCTATTCTGCAGTTTGGTATAAGCTGAATGCAAACAGTCATGGTAGAGTTAAGTTTTTTCCAAAAGAAAGGAGCTTAAATACTGTACATAGACTAATAGATAACACAAAGCAGTGTGCTTCTAACAGGAGCAGTAGGAAGTAGATAATGAAGTGGTCTTGGTGTCTATCCACCTTAGCTGTGGAAAAGCTTTAATTACAGGTTATCGCAGTTGAGCAGCATGAGGGAAGAAGAATAGACCCTGCTGATAGGGCATAATCTAAATGTTGCTGCTTTAGAATGGTAGAATGAGTTATATATTACTGTATGTTCATGAGTTTGCTTTACTTAAAGATTGGGTTTAATTGCAGGATTGATTGAGATATTGACCCAAGGAAATATGTATTACAACATAAGTAACCCTGTTAACATAAGTAACATTTTAAAGTAACCATGGTTTTATCCAGAGCAATTTTATAAGTGTATGTATGTATGTATGTATAAACAGATGGATGTATAAATGAAGAGGATTTTTATATGCATGTATGTATGTATGTATGTATGTATGTATGTATGTATGTATGTATGTTTGTATGTATGCAAGTATGTGTGGATAAATGTAGTGATGTTTGAATGAATGTCTGGATGTCTGGATGTCTGGATGGATGGATGGATGGATAAGTGTTTGTATGTATGTATGTATGTATGTATGTATGTATGTATGTATGAATGGATAGATGGATGATTTTCTAGATGGATGGAAGGATAAATAGATAGATGGATGGACAGAAGGGTGTTTTATGTATGTATGTTTGTATGCATTGATAAATCGGTGTATGTTTGGATGAATGTCTGGATAGATAGATAGATAGATAGATAGATAGATAGATAGATAGATAGATAGATAGATAGATAGATAGATAGATAGATAGATAGATAGATAGATAGATAGATAGATAGATAGATAGATAGATAGATAGATTCTTCAATATCCTTGTATTGGTATCTCTAATTTGTACAGCTATTAGTTAAATATCTTGTTATCACCTCTAATCACAGTTTATATAAGACCAGTGATTGATTTAAATTCACCTCATTCTGGTAACAAATATAGACTTTATATAATAGACTACTGAATAGAATACTAAATATAGTGACTACTGAGGATTCACAGTTTCATACTGTGCAGCACAGTACTGACACAGTAATATACATCATTTATTAATATATGTGACATTAACATATTCATCTGCATTCATCTTTCCAGAGGTAGTGAAAAACACATTGCTAGGACTCCTTAATCACGGTTACACAGTGAAATGTGTTGCAGGGTTTAAAATATAGTGCAGCTCAGACTATAAGGACATGATTCTCATGACAATGGCCTGCATAACTGTAGATAACCCTCTACTTTCCTTTTGACTCTGGCAAGTGTGTTTTGTCCTTAGCAGAATTAATTCATAGTGACCTTCGGTTTCAAACTGGGTTTCCATTTCTAACTAGTCACTAGCTGTTTATTTTTTTTCACAGTGCTGAATCAGTTCCCACCTCTAAATATTTTTTGCTCTACAGTACATTCACCACCAAATAGCAGAACTTATGGTTAACACATTACAACACAACACAACATACATGTTCTTTTCTACACTCAAGCTGAATTTCCCACATCTCATGTTATATAACATGAAACGCAATTGCAGTGATCCTGAATCTCACTAGGACAATCCCCAGTTTGAATACATAGTGATGTCTGTGTCTACATGGCATGCTCGACTGCCAAATTTGAATCCTGGCTCAGCGTCAAATCCAGCCCAAGCCTATGAACAACTTGTTAGTTACAAGCGCCCCAGCCCCAGTAACAACGGCAGCACAACAATGCCAGAAAATAGGTTGGATTGTTCTCTAGACAATTAAAATATTTGGAAGCAGATATGATTCATATGAAATCTGAAGAACATTCCTTGAGCTAAGACTGTACATTTCAGATGCTTTTATTTCTCAAGGCCAATCATCTGGCTTGATCATTATCAGTGGAGTGCAAAAATGTTGTATCCAAGAGTTACCTGCAAGCAGGTTCAGACAATCATTTGGCTTGAGAACAGACAGACAGACAGACAGACAGACAGACAGACAGACAGACAGACAGACAGACAGACAGACAGACAGACCCAAGCACCCCAGCCTCAGTAACAGCCAAAGCACAACAACAATGGCAGAAATTAAGTTAGATTATTCTCTAGGCAATGACACTATTTGGAAGCAGATATAATTCAGAGGGAATCTGGAGAACATTCCTTGAGCTTAGACTGTATATCTTGGATGCTTTTATTTCTCAAGGCCAATCATCTGGCTTGATCACTATCAGTGGAGTGCAAAAATGTTGTATCCAAGAGTTGTCTGCAAGCAGATAATAAGCCTCTATTTTTGACTGCAGGAAAGTCTGTTCTTAGAACAGTCAACCATGAAAGCGAATTTAAACATCTCTGTTCCCCCAAGTAAGGTTGTTTGGGGTAATGCAACAAATGATCTATGAGGTGGTATCAAACGTTTTATAACACACCAACAGATGGAACAGACAGCACAAGGCTGCATGCACAGTCACAGGAAGCACCAACATTTATAATTTAGTGTGCCAAAAGACATTGTCCTATGTACATTGGGAGCTGCCCACATTTTGTTAAGACTTCTGCTATTCTGATCATGCGCACACTCTGTCAATCTCCTCACATGTGACTTTCTCATTGGAGATAAGATCTCACTTCCGCACCCAACCTGCTCGCCAGATTTGGCTCCTGCCTACTTTGCCCCCTCCCAAATATAAAGATCTGGTTTAAAGGTTGCCGTTATGACACTATTGCGGAGATCCAGCATGAATTGCAAAAGGTGTTTGACAAGCTTAGAAAATAAGACTTCCAAGACACATTTCAGAAGCGGCAGGAACACTGGGAGCGCTGAATTTCTTTGCAAAGGGACAATTTTAAAGGTGATAGTGTATAAATGTAGATGAATAAAGTACTTTCTTGCAAAAAAAAGAAATACAACTTTTTAATACCATCTCGTATCTACCAGGAAATACACTTTTTTTACACGCACACATCTTCTAAAGGGAATTTGGACACAACTCAACTCACTCACACGCAAGCATTTTCTGGAGAATATGCTGAATCAGAAGCTGGTTGGTTTTGTCTCAGCACTATGCACCAAGCAGGCTGCTAGTGTTAAGTCCAGACACATTGGTCACATCTAATGATATTGCATTCCTTGTGGCATCCATTAGCATCATGTTAGCTATTCCACTGATATCGATAGAGCAGTTGTTTAATCGTTATGTAATAGAGCCAACTGACGCCTCAGTCCCAGCAAACACTTGAGCCAGGATGTGCCTAGATTAGACCTCTTTACCAACGCTAATAAAAACATTGCCCGGTGCTAGTTCTCCTTGGTGAGTTGAGAGGTGATCTATATTTAGCTGAAAGATTTGCCAAGGACAGTCCTACAATAACGCAGTAATTAATTTTAGGATATAACAAATGCCCAACTATAAAGCTTAAACTGAAACTGGCCACTACAAAGTTTAGTTTAGTTTAGTTTTGCCACCTGAGAGCTTATTAGTGTTTACAAAACCAGGGATCCATTCAGTATGAAGTCTAAAATACCAATTATATCTGCCTTTCATTTTGTATGATGCACTGTGACAAGCAACAGTCCTGAAGGATTCTTAATTAAACCCAGGTACAGTTACCGCTGCCTTCTACAATTACACATATAAAAACACTTTTACACATTGAACTCAACAATATATAAATGTTCCTCATGTTGATGCTGACATAAAAAATAAAAGCCAATAAGATCAACTTTATTTCTTTCTTACTACCCCTTTAAATAGCTTAGAATCATCTTTTATGATTTCATGAAAGCGACTGTCTACAAAATACATGTAATAATATAACAATAATTATTTGAGGTGTTTTATACATAATATCAGGAATGTTAGGAAAGCAATACACTGTACAATGACTAAAGTTCTAAACTGAAGTTAAATCCAGAATACATTATAAGAGTATTTTCAGTAAGGACTAACAATCTATAACTATCTACAGAACCTTCAATAAACCTTTGAAGCACCATTTTTTGTCTAACAGTGTAGGCAGGCCTAGGAATATTCTGTGTCTTTCTTGTGAGCTGCAAGACAGACAGACAAACAGCCGTACTGACAGATAACAGACAGACACAAAGACAGAAAGAAACAAAGGAACAAAAACAAGCGAACAAAAAAAGTGCAATCTCAGAGCCTGCCTTTCCAATTTACATACATCATTGGATTAAATAATCTTGACATTGCATATACCTAGAAACTCATTCCACAGAACACAAAACCACAGAGAAGCAGATCATTTATTACAGACTACTAAAAATGTAGTGAGAAATACAATATTATGCATCCTAGAGGACAATACATTAACTAATATACACAAAACCTCCTGCAGCTTATTCCCCCCCCTCTATGCTATTTACTGACGTGTAAATGGGTAAAAATGTCAAAGATAAAATATATGATATTTTTTAAAATATTATATTTGTTACAATAAAGTTCTATTAACTTAACGTAAAGTAAACGTATAATTGTATAATATAAATGTAAATGTATAATTGTCCACTGAAAGTAAAATTACATATTGACTACTATTAAAATTAAAGCTGAAGTGTATGTAAATGTTCATTATTCCACATGATAGTAAAAACAAAATGTACAAAACTGTGAGCAACTTAATAAATTGTGATTTGAATGGCAAAATATGTTTCTTATGATGTCTTTTTGAAAGATGTAAAATATACAGACAATAATGCATGTACAACATAGTTCTAATTGTCTTAACAAAAAAGGTATAGGGAGTTGTTTTTGTGGAGTTTTATGCTGAAATAATGTAATGTATTAATTTAAATATAATTATTTATTATAAAATAAAGTGAAATGTTAAAACAGCACAGTACTGTATACATAAAATAGCATTTTTAAAGGTGCCGGTCGTTTATCGCTGTTTTTCATTTATTGCGGGCGGTTTGGGAACGTAATCACCCCGATAAACAGAGGATTACTGTATAGCTATTATAATATCATTGCTTTTTATTAATATATGTGGCTATGTTTGGCACATTTTGTATCAGGGTCCCTGCCCTATGTCTCTATCTCCAAAGGGGACTTTGACCTGAAAACATTAAAAAAGACCCCTGGTCTAATTCATTTAGCTTCAATTTAAATGCTTTTAATACTGGTTAGGATGGATAGATCTAAAGTTTTTCCCAGGAACACAGTAACACCCTGGACAGTTCGGTCCCTCACAGAGCATAATACACACACTTTCATATCTAAGAGTACATTAGAGTTATCAATCAAGAATGTTTTTGGGAGAAGAGAGAAAATTGAAGAACTTGTAGGAAACTGACACGTTATCAGTAGCACATAGGAAGTGGTAGCTTAATTGTTAATACATTGAACTTTTTGATCAGAAGATTGTGAGCTCAAATACCAGCACCACCAAGCTTCCACTGCTGGGCCTCTAAACAAAGCCCTTAAGCCTCAACTACTAAGTTGTACCAAAAAAATTAATAATTGTAATGCGCACTGAATAATTGAGTCTGCAAAATGCCATAAATGCAATGTTATACCGGCCATACTACCTGCTGTGCATTCTCCTGGCTGTGATAATGTACTTAGTAATAATAGTCCATATATTTATAAGACTGAGTTTTGGATTTAAATGATACAACAGGAATTTGAGTGTTTGTGTGTGTGTATGTGTGTGTGTGTGTGTGTGTGTTGGTTTGTAAGTTTACTTCACTGAGTCATTTTTAAAACGCCAGTCATTTTTCCTCCCTGTGGGTTGCCTAACAGCCCTCACTTCCACATCGCTGCCTGATTTCAACCCACAGCCCAGTGGGAACCTCTGTACATGCATATTAATGAGCTTATCACTTTAGACCACCATAAACAGACTGTCTGAAAACAAGCGCTTGTGGCAAAAAAAAGTGTGATATCAGAGGCACCGTGGCCAGAGTACAAGAGGCTGAAGCTACAATGGAATTATTTACGAAAATCACATATTTGAAAGAACCCAGAAAGAAACCCAGACAATGTAGAGAAGATGTGAAAAGATCTGCACACACAGAAACCTGAGGTGAGAATTGATCCGGGAGCACATAGCAGCATCAGCAACAGCAACAATTTTCGTACATTTTCTTACAGCCTTATAAAGGATTCGAAACTATTGAAATCATTTCATTTGTGAATATGGTAACAATACCGTAGTGTAATCTATTGCTTCATGAGCATTTTCTTGAGTGGGCCAGGTCTACAAATGGGTGGGATCAGGCCCCCCCAACCCCTTTAGCTGCACTACGTTTAATAAAGCAACAACTCAATATTTGAAGAAATCTGAAACTGCTATGATATAATACACTACGATTCTATTTACTAGCCTACAACTGATATTCGACCAACTTTGTTCAGAATTGGATCTAAGCGTACTATTAATTTGTGAATAATAATGAGGACTGTTTTAACAGTATCAAAGTTATAGATAAATCACCTTGCTGGACTATTACATTATTTACAAATAACAACATTATTTACATATTACACATTTACATATTAATTTATTCTTGCTTATCAATCTGGATAGGGTTATAAGGCCATTTCCAGACAATCTGATAACAATATTTAACTCCAGAAAATATTTTTTACAGTATAAAATTTACATTATATTTACAATACATTTACAATATATCACCTTGATGAACCAGTTCATTACTTACACAACATTTTAAAATATATTATTTTACTTCATTGTTTGTCATTATTAATTAATGATTCTTACATCACTTCATTTCTATTGTAAATGGATGCATGAAACCAAAATGAGCAAATTTAAATACCTCTAAAGTTAAGTTTAGTATCTTTATCCATACACTGCTATGGAATTACATTTTGTCATTTCACATGCAACTTCAGAATTAATAACTAACACGGTCATAATTATCAACTGTCCTGTTTCTGGGAACTGCCAAGATATTCAGCCATATCCAGATCCTTCAACTCACAGCCAGATCAATGCTGAGGCACTAAGGTAATTATCTTGAGAAGGCACAGGCTTTCTACAATAATTACCTATCTGGGTGAGCTAGGTGTCACATTAAATATAGTGTTGAGCAACAGATACTGTATGCACATTCCCACACATCTCAAATAGCCAAATACTGGAGTGTTGCTGCAGCAGATAGACACTGCCAACAAGATGGTAGTTCTCTGGCATGTAGAAAACACGAAAACAGCCCACACATGCATGTTTGTATTTAGAATAGTAAATCAGACATAGTGTGCCACAGACAGAGCTACACCTTTGGATATTAGAGTAAAAAAAAAGATTTATGCTGTTTCTTTGACCCATTTGCAAATGTATTAAAAGGTGCAATAATCATTCATTCGGTTTTCATTGAAGTGCAAATGGTTTGGGTTTATTTACATTTTAAACAGATTTAATAGATTTATCTCTAGTTCAAATATTAAGCATCTGCTCAGTCTTTGTTGCTGTATCTAAATTTATGGATGAAAATGGCACGGGCCATCGAACTATTGTTGTATTGTTGTATCTAATTGAATTTAGGTCCAGTACATCCATATAACCTTTCTTCTGCTTTTATCTGGTGAAGAGTTATGTAAAATCAAATAAATAAAAGCACAACGCAAGGCTTTCATCATGTTCCAAAGACAAGCATTAGCTATAGTGTCATGGCTTAAACTGAATGACAAAGGTTCATGAATGGCATTTCATTTGGATAATATGAATGTTTTGCACAAAGTTTTGCTATTTTGCAGTATTTGCAATTTAGTCCTATGCTTTTATGCCAGACCAATCTGTACACTTTATAATTAGAACTCTATGTAATCAATCTAGTATTTCAACCCAGAAGGTATATGATATAAAAAATTAAAGAAATAAACATTGTATCAAACCTAAAAATGTGTGTTTTTTGCAACTTTGTTTTTCCCTAAAACATTTATTCATCTAGGGTCTCTTGGTGTTACTTTGTGATATCTTACTATTCATTATACTGTTCAGTAGTAACTTCAGTTTTGAATTAAAATTTTGTTTGTCACATACAAATTCACACAGAGTGAAATGCTTTTTACAACTGTCCAACATGTAAAAATGAAAAATAGAAATATAATAGATGTATAATAAGTCTAACTATAAAGTATGAAAATATGGTTAAGAATAATACAATATACACACACTAGAAAATGTGTGTATGTGTGTATATATTGTATATTATAGTATGTGTATATTCTTTATATATATTTGCATTTATTTTTATTTCTTTCCTTTGCTGCTTTAACAAAGAAGTTTCTCCAATGTGGGACGAATAAAGGTATATCTTATCTTATCTTATCTTATCTTATCTTATCTTATCTTATCTTATCTTATGTGTATGACAGATATTGACAGAAGTACAGATTAAAGTGTCCATGTACTGGTATAAAAGTGAAGTTATGGTGTGTCATTCTAATAGTGCAAATTATGCAAATAATTGTGCAGCAAAGGAAAGTGAGTCAGAGAGAGAAGTCCCAGTACTAGTTGCTAGGTGTTTAGTACTATTACTAATCATTATATCTCACTGTCACCCACGTTCTGTTTAACAGACAATTTAACAGTGCAACTATTCATACTGTATGTTCAGAAATACAGTGGAACCCGGTTATGTCGATGTCCTAGGGGGTCGCCAAAAAGCATCGAGGTAACCGATGATCGAGATAAACGAAAATCAAAATGGCGGCAATATATTAACGTGCTTGAAATTTCTTTATATACATGATGTGCGTTAATAAATGAGAATGTGCATGCACGTGTTTTTGAAGGGGTTTTTTTACACAACAGCGTTGCTTTGATGAAGACATGCTATAAAAATACATACCGTACATGTTTATCTGTCAGGAATCCACCTGCCACGCCCCCTTCGGCCCCCTTCAGCGTGTCAGGTGCTTTCTCGGCCGCTTTCTCTGAAGCTTCAGGCTTCAATCGCGCACATATGGTGCTCGTTTAGCATCATCACCAGCTCCTATTTAAACTTCCACTCTCACCGTCCGTTATTGTTGGTATATGTTGGTTCACGGCGGTCGTTGTTATCGCGCATGCGTATCCCGGTACGTGTCTTCCCACCGGCACTCTCTCAACAGCTGCGCTTTTCTTCCCAAAGCGCACCGTGGATTCCCCCCGATCCTGCCGGTGTTCATTCTATGATTTTGGATGGTCATCACACGTTATGCGCCGCCAAGCGCGGCTTTCGCCTCCCGTTCATCGCATAACATTTAACAACAAAAGGCATATGTGCACTAACTAACAGCAGAGATTCACCAGTACAACACCTGTAGCAGCTGTAAGACTTGATTTTTCCGCCACTTTCGCGAGTTCTTCTGCAGCTGCACCGAGATAACCGACGTTAAATAGCAAATTTTTCCTTGTGCTCGAGATATTAGGGTTCGGCGACCTAAAAAAACCGACATAACCGATAAAAAATGCTTAGAAAAAGCGAGAATTTGGCGGTTCCACTTCAAAAACGTCGACTTAATAGGGTTGTCGAGGTAACCGAGGGCGAGATAACCGGGTTCCACTGTATTACTGTGTACCCAAATGCAGGTTAAATTATAACTTTAAGCAAGAATGCTGGTTTCGTATTTAAAAGCCACCAGCCCTAAACAAACCTCAGGAGTCTGTAAGCCACACAAACAGAAAGTAGTCTGTCGCTAGTAACCAGAAATACAGATGATACCAGAAAATATACAAAGTCAGTTATAATTAATCTGAAAAAGCCTGTTGTTTCTATAAATATTTCAGCAGTTCATGTGTCTGAAACCAGCAACATACAACAGAGTTAAACAGACCTTAAGCTTCAATATAAATCAAATGGCACAAACCATCTAACAGCTCATACCTTAGTCAATCCTCCATCAGCATTAAAAAAAATTATACTTGACTAGAAGAGTCAAGTGGCCTATAAACAGCACATCTTCTATTTTATGTGTCTTCTTATTATCACAAGCCTTCAGGTGGGCTGGGAAAGATCGCATGGTGAGACGCACACTTTGTGCTCTATTGAGCCAGATAGCATCAGGCTGAGTAGGTTAGGTGGGTGATCGGCCTACTGTGGTTTACCGCTCTAAAAGGAAGAGGAAACATGACGAAGATCGCATCAGAAAGTCTCTGCGAAATGCCAGTAAAAAAAGTAACGAATTGAATTCTGCTGTCTTGATTCAACTTTCTATCCACATTAGTGAATTATGCAAGCTGAACCTACAGAGATGGCAGAACTTACACTTTGCTTCTAGGTCAATTGGCTTTTCCATTATTTCACACATGTTGCTTTTCAAATCGAATGATCACTGAGCTTCAAAGATCTTTTAGATTATTTGATCTAAGAACTATCAATAACATAGTAATACATTAAAGCATATACTGTAGATTCTTTATGCAGTTGTAGCCTTTTACTTAATTTTCATTTCTCTGAAAAAGAACCGATTTCTTGAAAGGTTTACACAAAAACTTCATAGATTTCCACCAAGAAACCAAAAAAACAAAAACTTTTCTTTATTAGCTTACATTTTACATGTGATACACATGACTCCTCCTCTAATGCAACCACCTACTGTAAATCACATATTTAGTTATTGTTCATTTTGTGTTGAAATGTATCAAATGGCCAGCAGCACATTTAAACAGTTAGAGAAGAAAGCAGCTTGATTTGTGCAAAAAGTTTGGGTAGAGTGTATTTATAAACAATGTAGATTTATATACACGGGCTCCCTTAGGGTTTCTGGGCCCCCTGGCTAAATTATACTCTTGGCCCAAAGGCCTATCCCCCAATTATCTGGTATTTTTGCTATATGTAACAACATGGAAAAACTGTTACAACCTCCAGTGGATAAACATCAGGGTAAGTAACTGATAGAATTTCTAATTTATGTTCATTTAAACAATGTTATACGGGCTAGCTTTAGAATCATAAAAAAAACAGAGAAAATACGTAAATCACCTTTTTTTAAACTGGGTGACTAACTGTCTTTCCCATCTTTTCTCTCTCTTCTTTTTTCAAGTTTTTCTTTCTTCTTCTGACACCCTGGATTTCTCTGCACTATTCTTGAATTCTTGAATGTACCTAATGCACGCTGAGTCAGAACTTCTGAGCCGGTCTGTGAAGCGTTGTGTTTCTGAATCCCATGAACACTTCAAGGACACACACACACACACACACACACACACACACACACACACACACACACACATACACACTCTCTTGGCACAAAGACAGCATTCGTTATAGCATGCTTCCTAACAGATTATGGTGTAAAGAGGCAATTAAATACCAAAATTATACAGGATAGTATGGGGTTCTGTTGGGCCCCCTGTGTAACCAGGACCCTTAGAACCATCCTAATCCACCCCCTCCCCCGTTACGGCACCTGTTATAGAATTAAATTCTGCTGTAATCATAAACACTGTCCTGTACTCATCCCAGGATTCATATTCACAATAAGCTCATGCTGAACATCTTTTAACATATGTAGTATCTAGTGAAACTGTATACAGTAACTGATTGGAGTCTCAAATATGTTTCATTCTCATTTCTCATTTTTAATCTACAGCTACAATCCACCATCTGTAAATCTGCTTTGTGTCTTTGTCTACAGAATGGATTTTATTAATACAGTATTCTGTTTGTAGTCTAAATGAAGATCTTGCATACATACTGTATGTTGCCTGCACCACTTCAACAAATAACCCTAGTGGCACAAGGTGGCTTTTTTTGCATGCAGTAGGGTTGAAAAACCTCTAGTAAAAAAAAAATGCTTCTATTTTGCCTTTATCTAAAATTTCTGACTATATGTTATGGCTCCATTTTATTGTGTGCACTAGAGCTGATCCATATAAGATCAAAGATGTCAGAGAATCATCTGTTAAAGTACAACGGAATTGGCAAGAGAAAGATCAAAAATAGTATCGAATATTGAATATTTAAGATATGGAACTTTTACTTTCTTCATTTGAAGGGAACCAAACCCAGCCATTAGGGTTGCACAAGCCAGTGCTCTCTTAGTGCCGGTCCCATGCCCAGATAAATGGGGAGGGTTGCGTTAGGAAGGGCATCCAGCGTAAAAACATGTGCCAAATCAAACATGCGGATGATCCGCTGTGGCGACCCCTAATGGGAAAAGCCGAAAGAAAGTTATTTGAAATATTTAAAATAATTTCCAAAGATTTTCAGTGTGATATATTTTATGAATGAAGAAGCATTTTAGCTATAAGTGAGTGAACTGAGTGTCTATCATTAGAGCGGCATGTGTGTCAGGACACCAGAGGGAACAGTTTCAAAGCCGTTTCCTGAGACTAGGACAGAATCAGGCCATGAGGTGACTGGATGAAGACATCAAAAGCTCAAAAATGAGATCTAAACAGTACAAGTGTGCCAGATTCACCATACAGACCTTCATACTCACAGCATTCTGTAAAAAAAATGTCACAGGAAGCTGTTGAGGATTAGCAGTCATTGACCACAAGTGAACCGTAACACACATTTTCACTATCAGACAAGACATGGTATAACTGGAAACTTAAAATATCTCTAATTCTGATGTAACTAACTGCAAAAATACAGCATTACGACACAGAAAGTAAAATGTCAGATAACAGCCATTGAAAAACTACTCTTCTTATAAACTCTAAAAAAAAAGGATGTCAGTGTGCACAAGGCCTTGATGACATGTTATTACATATAATTAATATGTGATGACAACCAAATGGCAGTCCTGCCCTGAGTGCTCACTTTTGACCTTGTGCAGTCAACACTACTTTACAATGGCATCCTTTACATTTTGTACAGTATTTGCCCTTATTTTGAACCAATGACTGAATAGTATATTGCATTAGACACCAAATGTTTGCTCTCTCTCAAGTGGTATAATTCTTTAAAAGACCAGTGCAGAAGTTGTCAGTCAGGGTGTCAGGCTGCTATAAGCTCTAGAATCCTTGGAGGTTTTTATGAGCCATAACTTAATAACATCTTTTCAAATGCAGTGGAAAAAAAAAAGTATTTTTTTCTAACCCAACATTCAGAAAACACATTTTAACTTTCTAATAGATTAAAATAGCAGACAAGTTTTACTAATAAAATGCACACAATTCACTAATCATTAAAACATGTGACTATCTGTAAAAAAAACAACTAAACTTTGGCAGTTTGGTGCCTAGAAGAAATGATGTAAGCCATTACCTCAAATAAGCAATTATTCTTACAGTACTTAGCATTCTGGAAAGGGTCCATCTCCAAACAATTTGAAATGGACCATTCTACAGTGCGGAGGATTTTTTTTTGCAAATGCGAGTCTTTAAAACAGTTGCCAAACATCCCAGGAGTGAGCATCCCAGTAAATTCTGTCCAAGGACAGACCATTACATTCTCAGAGAAAATCCCATGAGGTAACCTATATGCCTCTATAAGAGCATTAAACATTTACACTCTTGAAAGTACAATTAGAAAAACAAAAAAGACAAACACCGTTTAAGAAACGGTGGTTAGGTAAAAACCCCGTCTCTCCAAGAAATAATAAAAACAAAGAAAAATAGACAGCAATGAGATCTACTTTATACCAGAAGACTCTTTAGACCAATTTTGATTCCATCTGTCCAGCAGCTTAGACTGGTGGGTCAACAAGTAAATGATCCCAAGCACAATACCACCGACTTCTGAATGGATATAAGAGAAATCAAGGTGTTGGAAGTGATCAGCAAAGTCCAGACCACAGCCCCACCAAGATGCTGAAGTCATTTCTAAAATCAAGTTTACTTTTTAACAGAATAATACGTATTGAAGCTGCTTTGTTGTCACCTGAGTTTATTTGTTTCTTAAGATACGTTGGAAAGGATCGCAAAATTATTATTTAGATTATTTTGATTTATAATACATAAAAACCTCCAATTGCAGAGGGATCCAATTTCTTTTCCTCATTACTGCATGATAATGAATTACATTTTGCCAGTTATATAAATTTTGTTACTTCAGAAAGCTTCTCCAGTTCCATTCCTGGAGTCCAGCACAGTGTGCCCCTTTTACCTTTCTTAAAGAAAACTGTTTTTATTCAGGTTTAATGGGTGTTTCAATCATGATCAAACTGTACTGAACTCTGGAGAGGAAGTCGGGGGATTTCGCTCAACAGCTCTGTATTGATTTCCAATACTCTTTTGTACATATACTAATGCATAACAAACAATAAATAAAATATATGAACAAAAAATTAACAAAATAAATAAATGATAAAGTAGCATAATGCATGCATAAGGTTATACTTAACTTATATTTTATATTTGCTATTTCTTACAGGGTTTCACAGCTTTTAATGAAGTATATATGATTATCAGAATCAGAATCAGAATCAGGTTTATTGGCCAAGTGTGTTGACACACACAAGGAATTTGGTTCCAGCTGTATACAAGACAATACAGACAATACAGACAACGTGAGCTTTAGTGTAAGTTATTAGGGTAATAAACAAAAAGAAAGAAAGTACTAGAGAGAGTCGTGCCGAGGCTGCCAGCCGCAGCGCCATCTTGACTATTAACATTATTATAATATAATAATGCAGCACACATCCTTTAAGTAGTTTTCATTGTAAAAGCCTGATAGATGTTCAGCAAGGCCATGGTGGTGTGAGAACACTTTAATTTTCCATTGTTTACAATCTGACCACAGTGAAAGTGTTTAGCCTTTTGGTGAAGTGCTCAGTTCATAGCGATCTGTTTAATGCAACAGCTCTTTTATACCACACAAGCTATAACACTTCTTCTGTGATATATGTGTCCGGTGTCACTGCATTCATTTACTCACTAATTTGACCAATACAGAATCAATAAAAAAAATCTGTTTTTTAAATGACTCCATTCTGAAGTGTATTTTAAAGGGGTAATTCGAAAGTGCTTTCACTTTGTGACTGCAAAGCTTTTGGGTTGAGCTGAAATAAGCCAGGCATGTCACACACAGGAACAGGAGTTTGTCATTTGGCGACCACAAAGACAGAGGTTTTCAGTTAACACTCCGAAGTGAAAAAAAAAAACACTAAGCTTACAGAGTTCTTAGGGTTTCGCAGCAACTCGAGAGTTTAGAGAAAGACAACGAAGCAGAAAGATCTTACTGTGAAAATTGAAAGGAAGTGTATGGTGTTATTAACAAATATCATCAAGAGAAGGGACGATGTACTGTACAGGAATTTAATTTAATTACTTTTATTTTTCTTGTATTGAACTGAAATAAATGAAAGGCAACTAAAATATATTTTATAGAAGCTCTAAATTCTGTTGATTAATTGTAAAACACTATTACGCATAAGCAGGACTTATAGTTTGACTTTTGTGAGCAAAGTGTATATATATATATATATATATATATATATATATATATATATATATATATATATATATATATATTGGACTCTTGACAAGTTTTGCCCTCTAACATCTGTAAGAATGCCCCTGAGTGCAACATCAGCACCACACAATGGTCATTCATCTCTGCCTCGTTCAGCTTCAACCCACTGCTCAGTAATAAGTGACCTCCATATATTTGATGTTGCAGGTTATATAAATATATATCAAACTTTTTGCACAATATGAAACTTGGTTGCTTCTGGAAAACAAGCCAGCGTTAAGCACATGCATATCATTTTCTCTTCCTTCCACACTTACCGGCTCGCTGTCATTTTTGCTCATTTCGTCCCGACCGGAAGCGGTTGTCGAGTCCAGGACGAGCGTCTCGAAATACGCCGAACCCAAAGACGAGCTCTTGGGTTGAGACGCGGTTAAATGAGCCACGCCGAGCCGCGGGCTGCTGTGGGCCGAAACCGACACCTCATGGGGATACATGTGTGCCATTGCACCCGCTTTATCCCTCGAAGAGAGCGGCGTCTTCCCCGCACCGCAAACCGGTTCCGTTTGGTCGCCCTGGAGAGACGCCGGACTCGAGCTGCTCAGGTTGGGCTGAGACGACGAGAAGATTCGGTCCAAAACCGGTTTCTTTTTCCGCTTGAACATCCACAAGCCGCTCTCTTTCTTCGCGTCCGCGCCGCGTCTTTCCGAACCCGGTTTCGTGCTCAGGAACAACGGTTTAGTCCGATCCTGGAAATTCTTCCACATCCTCCGCTGATAAGATGTAGAGGTCGCGTCTGGCTCATTGGCGCTGTCACCCTTCGCTTTCTCCTCCATGGTGCCCGAGCAGCAGCCCGCCAGTCTGGTGAGCGCACCGCGTCGCCAATGTCACGCTGTCGGACCGAATCCCTTCAATCCGAGAAGAAGCGCTCGATGCAAGAGGAACTCTTCACACTGACCCAAACGAGGTGGTGAGATGCCTACAGCGCAATGATCAGTTCCTCTCGTGCGTGCGTGCGAGCGTGCGTGTGTGTGAGAAAGAAGAGGGAAAAAAATTTTATTTATTTATTTATTTATTTATTTATATCGAGGAAGCCAAAGGGAACGCGATTCTTAAATAATCGATTACACAAGCGTCAATATGCAATTCTCAACGCACTTTGGATATCCAGCGCAAAATCAAACAGGATGCAAGAAAGTAAGCAGTCCTGCAGCCCTTCATCCTCCTCCTCTCTCTATCTCTCTCTCTCTCTCTCTCTCTCTCTCTCTCTCACACACACACACACACACACACACACACACGAGCTCAATTTCCAAACCACTCCAGTCCACTATTCCATTTCCACAGAAATTAACTGCTGGGGTATGGATTCATGGACGCCTCCTCCCAGTCAACATCTGCTACAGTATATTAATCCATTATTTGGGAATTCTTTTGGGGATGCTATAAAAAAAAAGCAATTGCCCTACAGTTTGTTCCACAAGGATCGATTAGAGGTGCCATTGATGGACAAACAAAGTATAATAATTGTACTATAACTCTATAATAAAGTCTATAATCATGTTTTAATGCTTTAGTTTGCAGAATGTATGTCTAAAATGTTCCCATCCCATTATTTGGTTACCATAACAGCTAGTCTGATGCTCACACAATTTGATACCAAACAACAGAGGAAAAAAACAAAACTAAATGGCTACTGATTTTAGCTAGGACCCATTTTTGTAATAAAATAAATAAATAGAAATTAGTTGCAGGATGGCATCTGCTTTGGAATGATACAATACAACAGCCTTGGTGTCATTGTAATAACAATAAAATTTTCAATGATTAATAAGCTCAAACAGTAAGGCTCTGGTTTATCGATCAGAAGGTCAGCAATTCCCAGCACCAACAAGCCGACACTGCTGGGGCCCTTTAGAAAGGCCCTTGACTTTATCTGATGTATTATGTCTAACCTATGCTCTGACCCCAAAATTGTAATTTTGCTTGTTTGTAAAAGTAAAAGTCTGTTAGATAAAGGTACTCCAATTTGTTGTATCCTAGCACTATGTTCCTACTGTCTTTTCTGAATTCGGTCCTTCGGTTTGTACAGCTCTCAGCTTCTCATCTGTACATGCTGTTTAAGCAGATCTTATAGCTTCCAAAGTATAATAACATCCTACTTGCCATTTTTTAGATTGTCAGGGAACAAGCCAAGTTTGACCTGTTGATCTGTCTACACGTCATTTCTCATTCATATGATTTGGTAAGTTGCTTCGAGATTATGTTTTTAAATACTCGGTTAAACGTTGAAGTTCTAACTACACTTTTTACTCAAGTTAAAATAAAGACGTTTGGGCTTTGACATGTACTTAAGTACATTTACATTAACGTTTGCGGCATTTAGGAGACGCCCTTATCTAGAGCGACGTACAAAAGTGCTCTGAGTCTCTAGCAATGAATAAATCTACACTGGTACACAAGATTACAAACTTAATGTAAATATAACTCTTGAATTCTACAAAGCAAACTTGGAAAGTGCTAATTTGCTAAAGTGTTTCAGGAAGAGGTAGGTCTTCAACCGTCGCTTGAAGATAGTCAGGGACCAGAACAGAGAAGAGCCTTAGTGGTACCTTCTCTCAAAAGTAGCCATTACTACTATCTGTTTTAGTGTCACGCTGGTAACTAGACGTCACGTTATATTAATTTTAGGACTGTTAAAATAATTGTAATAAAAATGTAAATATTTAATATTTATGATTGTCATGAGTTAACTCAACTAATCGAAACTTAATCGCACATTTTTATCTGTTCTAAATGTACCTTAAATTGATACTTTTCACGTTTTTGAGACTGTAATCAACATGGGCATGGGCAAATATGGATGCTTTAAGAAAATGTATGTTTATTATTAGTGAAACCAAACTCAACATAGAACATCAAGAGAAAATATTCTTGTAAAGGTTTTGAAGTAATTATGGTGTTTTAAATTACATAAATTGTCAGGACACCAAACGGAACCTTTGCTGTGTTTCCACACGGACGGTTAATGAGGTGATACCGGAGGAACTGTACCTCTTCTAACTTTCATAAGGATTACATAATCAAAGAATATTTGTAAATTCGTTAATTGAAGTAGACATTTTGAACTTTCTATTTATATATTTATTATGTCTGTGAGGGTTGTTTTATTTATGTCTCTGTGAAGAGCGATGACAGCGGCAGAGACGGCAGAGAGCACCCCCTGTCAGTTTTCTTTATTTTACAAAAGCACAGCATTTTTTGTTATTATGATTTTTTTACAGACAAAAATAGACTCTTTACAGATTCATTGATGTATTGTTCTTATCTGTACGATCGAAAAAAGGAGGAAAAATTGCTACAAAACCTGCCGTGCGTTTGACGACACCAGAGGGTTAATTGCCGGATGTGCGCAGTTTAGCAGAAATCTAAAATGTTTATTTGGACTCATATAAATTTACATGGGATTTACATCAACGACCAATCAACTTATCTGTGCAAAGAGTCAAAGTTAGGAAAATGTCTCATTTCCTTGACAGACCCATCATTGAGGACATTAAATGCAGTTAGAAGGTCCTGTCCCCTGGGGAAGTACATGGACTGACTTCCGTAGTGGAACAATACCAGTTTAATATGCATGAAAGAATAATTCAAAAGGGGATGAGCTTAATTTCCCTAAAGAGACTATTCTTTACAAAAATTATTTGTAAACTGTATGAATGAGAAACACACATTGTGATGAAATGAAAACCTTCAGTAAGGTGAATGGTGCTTGTATACACCAGGGAAATAATCAACATGTGTATGAGTATGGTGAAGACATCTGCAATAAACTGTTTATCATGTTCTCAACACATTGCATAGTTTTGAATCATTAATCCAAACATGTTGACGTATCCTTTCCTCTTCTCTTTTAATTTGCCGTGCAATGCCATTTAGTGTAAGTGGTTGTCAAGTATACAGTCACAACCACACCCACTGACTGCAGTAGCTAAGAGATCAGATTAAACAACAGTCAGGGTCATGCATGGGACAAAAAAGGGACAGAATTTACAGGCAAGTGCTGGACTTTGTGTGAAAATATGGTATATTTCATGTATCAAAATGTCTTAAAATTCACAGAGGTCTATAGATTTTTTTGTAGTATAGTGAAGAATAAGAATAAATCAACAATATGGTCACAAAAGGTTTTTGTTATTCACAGAGATTCTTGATGCCTAAATTTTTAATTTAAACTGAGACAGCCCTATGACCATAACAACAGTAGGTCAATTAAAGTTATCAAAAGGTCTATTTTTTTTAAAACACCTGTGATTTCCGGACAACATAAATATTTTTCTGATACTTGTATATAAGGTATAATTTTGAGTCTGCTTAACACGTCTCTCAGCCAAAGCTATTGCTCTCAATATTTACCACTTAATACTTTAAGTATGTATGAAAACATCCTGATTCTTTACTTTAAATTATATGAATATTTTGTGATCTGAATTCTTGTTTTTTAAATGTGTTGAATAATTTTTTTTATTCATTCTTTCTGAATAAAATATACAATTGAAATATTCTTGAACTGTACAGTATTTATAGGACTGTTGTGTGATGGAGCTGATGCCTCAGTGTTTAAAAATATAATTTTAATTTGGATTTGGAATAAAAGAGTTTTGAAGATACACCTAATTGACAAAAGTTTGCAGACACCTGACCATAACATTGGTATGTGTTTTTTCAACATCCCATTCAACATTTAGTCCCTATTTACTGTTATAATAATCTCCTCTTCTGGGAAGATGTTCCACTAGATTTTAGAGTGTGCTTGTGGAGATTTGTGCCTCATTCAGCCACAAGGGTGTTCGTATAGGCAGGTACTGATGTAGGTGAGGTGAGGAGGTCTGGTGTGCAGCCAGCATTCCAGTTCATCCCAAAGGTGTTTAATAGGATTACGCAGGCAACTCAAGATCTTCCACTCCAACACATGTAAACCATATCTTCATGGAGCTTGTTTGTGCACAAAGCCATTGTCATGCTGGAAGAGGTTTGAGACTCCTAGTTCAAGTGAAGGGAAGAATAATGCTACCACATCCAAAAACATCATATACAATTGTGTTTCTCCATTTTTGCAGTGACAGTTTGGGAAAGAACTGCATATGACTGGAAAGGCCAGGTGTCCTAATATTATTATCTACTAAATTATATCTGCAAACATATACTGTTCAAAAGATATAAAGACGCCTACGTATAAAGCTAGTTATAAAGGGTCATCAAACTTGAAAAAAAAAAAAAACATTCACTGCAATGTATATACAGTATTTAACCTTGTTTTGTCCTAAAAGTATATTAATGTATGTAAAGACATTCTGAAGCATGTTAAAACTATTTTGCATTATAAAAACTTTCTATGCTTACATTTTCAGCTTTAATTGTTTACCTTGGCACATATTGGCTGCAGGATTTCCTAATATGCAGATTAAACTACTAGTTTACTGCTGTGCATTTACTTGGAATAATAAATAATACATAAAGTCTTTAACAATCATTGTATAGCACCACTATAAAGGGGATGCAAAGAAACACCAGGATTACGGTGCTAATAAAACCTTGCCTGGCTCTAGTGCTCCGATAGTGATTATGTTGCAACCCAAGTTTAATCCATGGCATTTGAGTTATTTGATTAGGCCGTTATTTAAAGAAGCACTAACACATTGAGATCATCAGCATGACACCATGACAGCAGCTAATCAATGACTCATGTGATTCGTGGAGGTCCGCAGGGGTTGCTCACAGATTTAAGTGAGTTTAATGGAAACATAACGCTTTGTGCATCTCTGCCTATAAAGATGTTTAGACGAGGCTGCCGGGCTCTCTAATTGTAACTATTAACATATGTGTGGCAGCCTGGAAACCAATTTCATGTTATTGTTAATGGGTTTTGTGAACAAGCAAACTAAAAAATATTGAAATTGTATATTTATCAGCAACTTTATACAATAAACAAAGAAACCTGGGAATGATTGGAGTTCTCAGATCTGTATGTAAAGGGCTTTTCTAGGCCAACACACATTAGGTAGGCTACCAATCACACGAATAAAAGTATCTCATAATAATATCTTATTAAACACTGCCATAAATGTTGTACTAACTTTTGCATTCATAAAAAAACACTAATTTACTCCATATGTATATTATGCACACAATAAAACAGTAAAATTTAAATGCTATACACATATACATAATGTTTAATATATTGACCTAATATTAGTATTTTAAAATTATCTATCAATTTATCTATCTATCTACATTAAGTGTCCACAATGAAAGTAAACGACAACATAAAAAGTCCCTTCCATGACAGTAACGCATAATATTAACGATTGTTAATGCTCCATTATACATTAGAAAAGTATTTTTCTTGTTCACAAGGCCCAGCATAAATGGAGGTGAGCAGACCAGAACAAACCCTGGCCACTTTGCTAGAGAAGGCCTTCAGGATCAAAGAGGATGTGGTCAAGAGTCTTCATGCTACCCAAGGATCTGTTTTGATGGAGGCATCTGCAAGGAAACTTCTAGAAAACCACATAAATATAATTACAAATATTGTCAAACAGCTCAGCAAGGACATTCAGGTACACCACTATCTACTGACAATGAATACCAGGTTACATTCGATCAATGTATCACTTCAATTTTAATTAAAATATTGTAAAATGTATACAAATGTACGTAAAGTGAATGCAAAAAAAAAGTGAAATTAGTTCCAAACCAATTAATTTTGTCATATTGACTTTTGTAACTATTTATATCCAGGTACTTACTTAATAGTAATAATAACTCGACTAATACTCATAGGTGATGGAGACTCAGATTGTTCAGAGGGACAGTATAACATCAGGAACAACTTTTGCAGTTCAAAGCCTGGATCACAAGAACTTGGCTGTGGTTGGAGATCTTCGGGGTAGAGTGGCCAGGTATCAATAAGGAAAATGTCATATGCAACACTTATGGACAGTTCACACATATGGACTTAGATGGACACCTAACAATTAAAGCTATTTGTGTTTATCAATCATCCCAACCCAAAATATAAGCATTACCCTAGAGATGGTACCCACTTTGCTGATATAACCGTCTGTTCCTTTTCCACCCTGGCAAACCAAGTCTTCAACGACTTTGCTTTGTGCACAGGGGTATTGTCAATCTAACAGGTTTAGGCTATACATCTTAGTCCTATTGAGGAAAAATCTTAACATATAGCTTGCAAAGATATTGTAGACAATTGTGTGCTTACAACTTCCCATATGTGGGTGTGATGATCAGGTGCCAACATACTTTTATCCATATAACATCCATGTGCACATTTTGTCCACATCTTTCTTAGAGTACTAAGGACTAGTTGTAAAAACATGTTCCATTACAGAATATTGAGAAGCAAAGTGCCTTTTATCTCTTGCATGGCAATGAATAATTTGTCCTGTTTATCTGTAAATATTTGAGTATCTGATCCACCTGAACTGTTAAAACCTTCAAAACCCACGATGGGGCACTGAATGAAAACTCTCAGTTTGATGACTGGAATTAATATTTAGTTATATTTTGCCATAGACCTGCAAAAGCAGCCAGTTAGACCTACAAATATTTCTAAAACATGCCAGAAAATCTTTTTTAGGAGTTACATATGTAGTCAAATATAATGTACTTTTCTGGATAATAGACCAAACACCTACAACTACAGTGTTGCATTAGGAGGTGCGATGCCAGGTGCGATTTTTATCTACATTAAAAAAATCCTAGACATTGGAAAGGCTGAAATGACGACTAGCACAGAAGCATTGCTTATGGGAGTAAAATTACAAGCACTCAGCCCAAGATCAATTGAAATATAGCTGTAATATATCTGACAAGAACCAAGATGCCAATTGTGCATAGAAACCTCTGAGATTCGGCACATAGCAGCAGGGCTATAAAATCCATGCAGGAACTGTACACACTAAGTATCAGGAATTCTATTCTGCTAGGAACCCATAGTGCAGTAATAGTGAGTTATTCAAATGGATTTGATGTTGAAAAAGTCAGGGAATTTACATAGCATGTAAAAATAAGGAATTGCTTTTTACATCTTAAAATAAGCAAACCACATTAGGTACAAATCTGATATTTAACTCCAGGCTGCAATGCTTATATACAGTATATTAGGGATCACCCTACACTACTGACGAGACAGTATGCACACACATTCACACTTTTATTCACACCTAAGGGCAATGCAAAGCAAATCCATATTCGCAAAGGCATATTTTTGATAAATGACAGGGCTTCTCTTGAAGCAAACATATATATGGCTGTTTTTGTGCTGCTAGGTGTGATGCCACAATAGCTAAGCTCTCTGCAGACATCGGGGCAGGAGGACAGGAAATCCTGAAGCTCCAGCAGGAAGTCACAGAAATGCGTTCTGAAATTGAGCTCAGACTCAGAGACTTAGAGCACAAGGTGAGAAATGAATGCATAATCATTACTTAAAATTTCTGTAAATAGCAAACAAAGCTGTAAATGCAGCCAGAGTATCTAAAGGTGAGGTAAAACATATTTAGTATTACTCAGTATAATGTCTGTAGAGTGAAAGAGCTTACACAGTTTGCACAGATCACAGACTCCCAAAGTTTAAATGTTTAACGACTGCATAAAATACATTAACAAAAATAAATAACTAGAACAAACAAAATGAACTATTTTTCTTAGATTTATTTTCTTATTTCTCCACTGATGTACACGGGAACAGAGATAAGAGATTTCATCAACAGTCCTGTCTTAAATGACTGGTAATGCAAAGCTAGGTCTTTTGTTTTTGCAGGGTTTATAAACACCACTACTGTTTTGTGTTTTTGTTTCTTCACACCCGCACAATGGTTCTGTCATCAACTGCTGCTGTTTTTCTTGACCAGAAGTGGTTTCATTCTTTTGCAGTACATTCTAAATTATAGTTCTAGCTATACCCTAATCTTGTGGAAAAATCAAGATTTCCATTCCTTTTCTCAGCTTAAAAATGGCATGGTTTTCTACAAAAGACAGCTCTTTGGTCTTCATGTTGGTTTATCCTTTTCAGGAATAAATCCAGTATTCACAGTTGAGACCTGGAGCTCAAAACATTCAGAGTTCTTGACTGTTTGAACAAACAGTCTAAAAGGGCAAACCTGGGACCAAGAAACACCTGTCAGTCACATGCTTCAGTATTTTGCCACACAAACGGTGGCATGTTTTGAACCACAAATAAATAGAAATAAGAGCAAACAAAAGCAAAATTCTGATTCATGTCATATTCTTCTAATAATCTCAACCCAAAATGCATTTAGTTTTTAGCTAAAACATAAACAGACATGCTTTTCCAATTCTTTCAGTACATAAAAAAATGCTGCATTCTAACAGAGCCCTTTGGTGGCTTGGGCCCCTGTGTGACTGTTACTCCTGCCTCATATAACTGGCTAGAAACAAGTCACAAGTCTGGTATGTGATTTTTGAGCATTGCATTCCACATTTTGTCCAAATTTGCTCTTATAATTCTCTTCAGTCTTCTGGAAAGATGTTACACTAGATACTGTAGTGTGCTTATGGATATTTGTGTTCATCAGCCACAAGCGTATAATGAAAGTCAGGCACTGATGTAGGTGAGGAGACCTGGGGTGCAGTCAGCGTTCCAATTCATCCCAAAGGTGTTCAGTAGGGATGAGATCAGAGCTCTATAGCAGGCCACTTAAGATCTTCCACTCCAAGCATGTAAACCACATCTTCAAGGAGCTCACTTTGCACATTGCATTGACATGCTGGAACAGGTTTTGGGTTTCCAAGTTCAAGTGAATGCAAAATTCTGTTTTAGCGCATCTAAAGATGCCCTGTACAATTGAATGCCTCTAGCGTTGTGGTAACAGTTTGGAAAAGAACCACATATAGCAGATAAGGTCAGGTGTCCCAATACTTTTGGAAGTATAGTGTATATTTGAGTTGGTAAACCCCCTTAGCCTTAAGACATGCTATAGCTCATTTCTTTTGCAGAATTGCTCTTTCCACTTTTAAATAAGCTCAGTTAAAAGCTTAGTGACAAACAGTAAATCACTATGATGTAAATACATTAAATCAAGGAGAGCATTTTCAAGTGCAATAAAGTTAACTGAAAAAGAAAGGGAATCAAATTAGTGAAAGCCAGAAACAATCACACACAATGTCTAAACAGACAAATCGAAAGAGCTGTAACATCTCTAGAAAGATATTTGATTCAGTTTCAAGTAGATTAATCAGCTTGATGTGTTTAGTTAAGTCTTTCAGGGATGGATTTTGTGAATCATACTAGAGGTATATGCCAGATTATTTTTAATCTCGCACCCACCAGCACCCAAAAAAAATAAATCCTGTCAAATAAATCGTGTTCCTGTAGACATCTAAATAAATCCAATCCTACTGTTGTTTTTGTGATTGCTTGCTTTTTTTTCTCATCAAATCAATCACTAAATAAAAAGTATATCAGTGATTTAAAACCACAGTGATTACCAGCCTGGATTAAAGAGAATGACTTTTGTAAATCGCTCATACAACATCACGTCAGCACCCAATATACTCCACATTAATCAACATGGCTTTTCTTTACTATCATGCTTGTTGCTGCTGACATGAGAGTAACATGTGAGAGTAAAAACTGCCTGCATCCCCAAATTCTTTGTTCTGAGGGATACCATTCTTATTGCTCACTTTTATTCTGCTAGTGTCATAAGCTTCAGTTTGCAAAACAACGTTCTGCTTTAGGGCATAGTCTTATTCATTTTCATTGCCAATTTGGAATAAAGAGGCGCCACATGATGACCTTTTTATAATCCATTCGTAAATACCAGATTTGTCTGGCATCTTCTTTATTAGATTTTGGAGTCTCTTAGACGATTGGGGACATCACATTCAGAACAGATTGTGTCCCAGAAGAATAGTACCGCAGACCTACAAAGAGACATCCAGCAGCTTGAAGTGAGGTAAGGCTTTATTTAATCACAGAACAGTCTCGAGTTCACTTCTGAATTATTTGCACATTCAAAACAAAGATAGAGATGTATTCATATTGTGTATTAATATTGTATTGTAATAGCATCTAGAGGGATTGAGTCGCATCCTTATAGTGGTTGAGGCCTTTTCATTTTTCAATTGAATTCAGACCAGTTTCTTTCAAGTCAGTCATTTCTTTTGTGTAGCACTTTTAACAATGAACATTGTCTCAATGCAGCTTTACAGAAAAAATGTATTGAAAATATAATTCTAAATTAATAAATGGATCCCAATCCCATCTTTAATTAGTAAGCCAGAGGTGACAGTGGCATGACATAAAACTCCCTAAAACAATATGAGTAGGAAACCTTGAGAGGAACCAGACACAAAAGGGAACTCATCGAATAGTGCAATTACAAATAATTATTATTTATGATTTTGGAGTCTAAAATCAAGATAAAGTCAAGATATTACCTGTTTTTTTTTTAATGAAAAATGTATGTATGTATTGTATGTAAATCTCGTAATTGAAATAATGTAATAAATTAAACTTTTAAATATTTGTTCAGACACATCTTCAGCATTACTGAGGTCAGGCATTTATGTTGGGTGAGGAGGCCTGAGGTACAGTCAGCATTCATGTTTATCCTACTTGTGTGGTCTGGCCTCTGTGCAGGCCATTTGAGAAATTGTCATGCTTAAACAAGTTTGGACTTCATAGCTAAAGGAAAGAGAAAAGTCAAAATTGTAATTGCAAAATATGTAAAGACATTCTGCACAATTGTGCGTGTCCAGCTTTGCGGCAGCAGTTTGGAAAAGGCTTGGTCTGATGGTGAGGTGTCCGCAAATTTTTGGCCCTAGAGTGAATTTATCCTCTGCTACTCAAAGGGAGATTTAAATAAACTTGAATAATATTGGTATCCAAAGGACAGTGTCTAAGTTCAAATAAGTTCTCAGGATTCAGCGCAATAACAAGGACTTACATTAGCAAGATGTGTGACTCAGAAAAGTTTGTGGTCATTTTAAGATAATATCTACACTCAGGGAAAACAGACTGATTTAAAGACTAATAAAACATGGTTGTAGTTTAAAATGAGCCCCAGGTTAACCACTGATTTGAAAATGACCAGAAGTGATATCAGGGGGAAGCATTTGACCATTTCACCCTTTTTAAACTTTTGCTTCATTGCCATAAAATTCTACTATTGCTATATTGTTATAGCATTTCTAATATGTGCAGTTCTTCTAAAATAGTTGTAAGGTTTTATCAAAGGATAATGTATCTGTGTGAGTTATACTGTTGTGGTTTTATAGGACATCCAGTGGACTAAAGAAACTGGAAGAGGAAACAGCCAGGATCAGGAGATGGACAGAAGAGCAGCTGAGCAACACAGAACAAACACAAACAAAAACTACGCAACAGCTTCACACACTGCTGCAGGACAGAATGGTAAATAATGTGTGTTAGTGATCTTAAATCTAATATTTAGCAGTAGTTTAACAGATTCTTACTGTGGAGCAATGCATTGTATCACAACGAATATAGGACAACTATTATACTATTATTTTAAAAAACATGATCATCTGTTTCTTAGTTTAATTAGTCTAATTAGACTGGACAGTATATTTTGAGACTAATTAGATTCTAGTGATTTTTGAATGGGTAAATAATGATAAAAAATAAATAATCCATGCTCATTTTAGTAACATCTGTGATTGTATCAGAGGTGTAAAGAGGTGAAAATTATCCTTGAGTAAAAGTTTAGATTCCATTACAATTTAAATATAAACAGTTCCAATGTGACAAAGTAAAAGTCTTAAAGTATCTAATTTGAACAGTACTTGAGTATTTTACTCATATTGAACATGGGCTCAAGGATTCACTAGCCTTTAACACCAAGACACATGTGAAAAGCCAAAAATTGATTTGATGTTGATTTGTGAGGTTTTTTTTTACTGTGATTTGATGCCATTTTGATGCCATTTTTTAATGTATTTTTGATGTGGGCAGGGGAGTGTTGAGACCTAATGACATCTTTAAAAAGATGTGAAGGCTGAATGCAATTAGTAATGGTTAATGTCAATTCGAATATAGTGGAGTAAAAAGTATATATATATAAAAGTACATATATATAATATGTAAAAGTATATATATTATATATATATATATGTATAGTACGTATATATAAATGTAGTTGAGTAGAGAGTATGTGTGTGTGTGTGAAGGTGGAAGTAGAGGGGAACCTGAAAGGACAAGTAGATCTCATTTCTGCTCACCTGGGCCGTGTGGAGAAGCAGTTGGAAAAGGAACGCTCCATAGATCGGGCAAAAAAAGCAGAGAGTAAAATTAATAGCAGAATTCAGGCTCTGGAGAAGAGTTTTCAAGCTGAACTGGAACAAATGAGGACAGAGTATCAATCAGGTGAGTCAGGTGATCTGGAACAGTGCAATGAGTACTCATTATTTAAAACTGTTTGACATTGGTTGTAGTATTTAACCGAAAATTTATAAAATTCACTTAAATTATCTAAATATGACATTAATTATCCAGTATCTTGCTTAACGTGAAATGTAACTTGGTCGAAAGGTCCTTTTAGAGAGGTCCAGGAATCTAGATACAGAACTCATTGTTATGGATTTCCGACTTACATGGGGCACACCAAGCCAATTCAGACAGGTGTTTAATTTCACTGGGTGAATACATTATTTAGTCCACCAGCAGTTTTTGCAGAGGGTTTAATCCAGAAGTGCATTGCTAATCAGTTTTGTGTACAATTTAAAAGTGAGGCCAATGTCTAAATAAATATCAAATTGCCACACAGGATATTGAATTGTTTCCACTACATGTAGCTGACTATTCACTAGTCATTTCCAGCTCATTCATTTCAAGTGGTAGTAACTACAGCTGTAGTATTTCCCTAAAAAATGTGGAAAATACAGCATATCCGAACATTGGACATGATAAAAAAAAAAAACGCCAGGCCACTTCAGTAAATATAAGCAGGCACAAAGAGCTTGACAAATAATAATTCAGCTAGCAGCAGCAAAAGGCTCTCACTCAATTTCACTGCTGAAGCAGGCTTGTGGAGAGTAATGCATTATAGATAAGACCTCCAGACACCAGACTCACACTGACACACAAGCAGTTTTACATCTGTTTTAGAAGAGGGCTCTCAGCACTTTGTGTATATATGTGATGTGTATGTGTGTGTGTGTGTGTGTGTGTGTGTGTGTGTGACATGACACACAGGTTTCCAATCAGTCCACGACGCCATCGCTTCCCTGAGACACATTAGTGAAACCAAGGCCAAACTAGACAAAGGAGAGCTGAAGAAAGACATCAGGCAGATTCAGAGAATGATGGTGGGACAGTCAGAGGCCTGAACTACACACATTATAAGAGATGATGAAGAAAAATTAAGGCAGGATCTACATTGACAACACTCCTAATGACTTTTTAATGAATGCTCATTAGTTTGATAATGGATAGTGCCCTAATACACTATACTGCCAAAAGTATTGGGTCACCTGACCTTTCCTGCTATATGTGGTTATTTTCCAAACTGCTACCACAAAGCTGGAGGCACGTACGTACAGGACGTCTAAAGATGCGCTATAATAAAATGATTGCATTCACTTGAACTTGATAACTCAAAAACTGTTTCAGCATGGCAGTGCCCCTGTGCACAAAGTGAGCTCCTTGAACATATGGAACAAATGCTTTGGAGTGGAAGATCTTGAGTGGCCTGCTATAGAGATCTGATCTCATCCCTACTGAACACCTTTGGGATGAATGTGAACGCTGACTGAACCCTAGGTCTCCTCACCTACATCAGTACCCGACTTTCATAATACCCTTGTGGCTGATGAACACAAATATCCATAAGCACATTCCAAAATCTAGTGAAACATCTTGCCAGAAGACTAGAGGGCATTCTAAGAGCAAATTGGGACTAAATGTGGAATGCAATGCTCAAAAATCACATATTTATGACCAGGTGACCCAATACTTTTGGTAGTATAGTGTATTCTACATGTAATTGTATTCTCAGTCTGATGTAAGTAGAATATAAGACGTTATGCTGGACGTTACGCTGTAACCATTCAAAGCTGAATATTTTTCTATAACAGAATGCCCAGAATCGTTTTACTTGCCAAAGTTTAATTATTTATTATTAAATGACACATAATACATTTTGCCTGAGTGTATGGGTAAAGTTGTGGAACCTCTGCAAGCATGCTATGCCATGTTATGTTGTTACTGTAGCTTAAAAAAAGCTGCAAAAGCTTCTTTTTTCTCTTTATAAGACAAAAAAACACAGCTTGTCATGTCATTATCAGTGATTCTGCTTGTGTCTTTAGTAAATAAAATCCCTCTTAAATCTTTAGATTATTTCCGATTCATCAGTTTATATATTCATTTTTGATCAATCCACAAGTTTGCTGTCAAAAATTCAAACTTGCTAGCTTCACTGTGGTGTGTATTATATAAAACACCTTTTGTTCCCTCTTTGTACATTTAAATATTCAGCAAATATGTCATTACAGTTTTTCTTGGGGCAATTTTTGATCCACAACAGACAAACCGGTTGTTCAAATGTTTTGCATTAAATAAATAAGGGAATTTGAATGTTCTAAGTCATATTTACAGCACTTGAATTGCAGGTAGATAATAACGTTATGATGATTTGTGAGCTTGCAAATGCAACATGGGAGTGTTTTTTATTCTTACCTAATGAAGTCTTGCATGCACAGTATTTTTAAGATTCCTGAAAGCTTTAGCTTACATTTACATTTGTTTTAGATAATTTGTTCTGCTATTGAAGCCAATTTGCTGGAATTTGCTGATATTTCCAAAAATCCATTCTTCCCAACCAATGTTCCCTGTGCAACTGGTTATCAAACAGGCAACAGAGCACAATGTACCACCATTTTGGTTTTAGCTAAACATTCTTGCAAGTCCTTACAGTCATTTTTTGCTTTCCCGTCTGCCTTGCATATGCACAGTTCTGGGTTTTTTGGTCATCCAGAGTTTGACTTGTTTTTCATACTTGTAGGACACTCAGTCAGCTACTTAGAGGTTTGTAAGTGTCGCACAAGACTTAGAGTTTATGATCATAATGACAAATCCTGAGCCGAATAACAAGTTAGTTAAGTCCTAAATTGCCGAAAATAGTGTTTGGTTTAAATACAGGTTGCGGTTCCTTTATTTAGCACCTTTTTTAAACTTTTGCATACAACTGCACATAATTGAAATCTCACAACCTCATTCCTCATTTTGAAAACTATGAATATACAGATATACTGTAGTATATTGGATGAAGTATGGTTAAGTCAATCTCATCTGATCTGATATCTCCAACACCACCACAGCAAACAAGAAAACTCAAAATCTTTTTTTTCTTTTTCTTTTTTTATTGGACCGACAACAAAAAGACGCATCCAACCATCATTTGTATGAAATCAAACGCTTCCCTCAATACTCTTTGTGTCTTCTTCAGTATATCTGTTCAAAGTGTTGGCGAAGATTTCAGACGTTTGGTATTGGATCCATTTTCATCTCTGCAGAACACTGGTGAAGGATTTGTAAAAGGAGAAATGAGAAACCGAGTTGGCGTTGCGGGTCGAATGGTTCTTGGCTGTGGTTCTCTGGATCGATGATATGAATCTGGTGTTGTGAAGAAGAAAGTGCACTCATATTTCATTCGGCTATTGGCTATTCTGCTCTTATTTCACTGGCAGCATCGAGCTTACAGGCAACAAAACACAAGCTTTATACTTTGGCAGAGTGGTTTAATTAAAGCAAAAAGTCATATTGTACTGATTTCATAGAACACAAGCAGAATTCTGCCTCTTCTAGTGTCCTGTATTAGTCTTTAGAAGTGCCTTCTGGCATTTACTGACTCACAGCTCTGGTCATTATTTTTTTATTATACTATCATACAGTTTTAGGCACAAAATAAGCCAAAACCAAGAAATAATAATAATAAATTTTGAGTGATCAACTAATTAATAGCTTTATGAGGCCTGGATGGTAATAATTGCATTCACATAAAAAGGTATAATGTTTAAAGAGTAAGAGACGGGACTGAGAGCACAGCTGCTGTATTGGCTTTTGCATGGCTGGGTGCTAATGGTCCTGAGTTGATGAGTTTGGTAGACAGTGAGGCTCAGGGGTACAGCTGTTTATGGAGCTTTAGCAGCCTGATGTCTCCTGCTGCTTCAGCCTCCATCATCAGGGTCTAGAGAAACAACAGTTCGTGTTTAGAGCGGATTCACAATAATATAAAGCAGAAGCAAGGACAAAAAAGCAAAAAAATACAGACTATTGCTTTAGTTTTGAAGGATGCAAGTAGAGTTGCCTTCTTCCCCTGACTGATTGGATGTAGATGTTCTAAATCATGCTCCCTCTATGACCAAAATTGAGTAACATAATTTTCAAGAGACTTCTAACAAAAATTACAAAATAACCATCTCCTCACAGAAAACATTCCTATTTCAGTGAATATATGTTTAATCCATTTATACACAGGCTCTTAAGAAGAAGAGAATGTCTTAGAACAGGCTTATCACTAAACACCTCACATCCCTCACTATCGTCTGACTAATCAAGAGTTAAGCTACGTGCTGGAATTTTCACTGTCTGCCTTTGTGAGTCGCTCCCATGTGTAAGATTAAAGCGAATGAATACGTGTGTCCTCACATCTATCAGCTCCAGGTCGTCTTTGGCGTGCAGGTGGCGAAGGAGGTACCAGCGAGCCACCGCCGTTACCGTTTTCGCGTCTCTTGAACTCGATCTGTAAACAATCTTCTCCAGCAGACGCCGTGTCTCCCTGGGGAAAGTGAAATGACATTCATAAAACCCAGTGAAACCAAGCCTCAGAGGAAAGCAATGAAATTTATTCAAAGTTTATTGCACTTGCATGCAAGGTTTATTAGCTGGCTAAATCACTCTTTCGGTCAAACCGCTAAAGGTATAAAGTGAGCTTAAAGATAGTCCTCTATAAGCAGGTGGTTATGACTTGGCTTTACTGCATTGCTGAGTCTGAAGTCAGTCACATGTGTTGGGAGAAACTCTTGGTGGGAAAGAGATCTTAGTAGAGATGGTAGAGATTTTAGTAAGGTTGCAAAATTAAGGGGAACTTTCCATAGGAGTTAGATATGGGAATTAATGGGAAATATACCAGAAATGTACTAAATTGCAGGCTAACCTATAACCGAGAACTTTAATGTAGTTGGAAACAAATCTTGCAGTTTAATCTTGGTTAAAACAACCAGATTTTATGCAATTTTATTTGAATTTCTTCTCTGCACAGTCATCAATCACATGCACAGAGCACACTCACTGCAGGGCTGTTGAGGCCGTACCCCCTACATGCACTGTGCATTCCTTCATCACATCACACAAACAATTACTTGAATCTTGCACAGAAAATAGTCAAAAAAATGTCCATCTTGGTGACTATTCACGTAAATTACATAAATATTACATACTTTTATGTTTAAAACTTTCTTGTGCAACAAAATGATAAACCATTAAATATTTTTTTTTTAAACTGTTGGCATGGCAGCTTATGACCAAACTTAATGTTTGTTTGTATATGATATATAATAGTATATATACATTTTCACAAATCTCTAATTAATTCCCATAAATGCCCATAAACTTTCCAACATGGAATATTTCCAAAATTCCCCAGACGAAATTCCCATAGAAAGTTTCTGGATATTTACTGGACATTTTTTTCACCCCTTTGCAACCTTAGATTTTAGTCTTGAAAAAATACAAATCTTTTCAATGTGTTACCTGGCTCCCATCTTGATGGAGAACTGAAGAAGAGCTTGGAAAAGTAAAGCCACAGGACACGGACCTAGTTTTAGCACTTCTGTACAGGCTTCACGAACAAGACTGCTCCATTCCACTCCTCCAACTCCAGCCTAGTGTTTCATACACAAACACACAAACACACCAAGCTGAAATAAATCACTGCATTCTGCACACAAGGTCTCTGTAACGTACTGCATTTATTCCCTGCTGAATTGTTCTTCAACAATAGGCAAGTTCCATCCCTTTACCCCAAAATACCAATCCCCATTATAAAAACTTATTGCATAACCAATCAACTGTAGTCTTAAAGTACCAAGAGTTTAACTTTCCACTAAGAGCTGCATTTGTCTGCTTTACCTCCATCTATTTCTATAATAAAAAAATTACTGTAGGTAAAATGTGCCAAGATGTTTTAATCAAGAGATTGCTTTGGAATGAAAGACTCTGATTGAATTAGAAGGGCCAAGCTAGAGTCAGCTTAAACACAAGACAAATCAGGCCAATACAGGACGGATAATTACTACACTGTGAAAGTGAGGGGGAGAAGCCCGCAAAGGAAAAGCCAAACAGCTGCACTGTTATATATTCAGCAGACATACTGTTAAAACACAAATATTTCTGACTACAACATACTTGTGAGAATTAACGGTAAGGGACATAAAAGGTAATTCGTCAACATTAGTGGTGTGACAATACATAAAGAATATTAAACATTTTTAACTTAGCAAAGGAAGATTTATCTCTGAACCAGTCTTAAGTTACAATAGACATTAGCTCACTGAGCAGGCTTGCTTTTTTGGGTTGCCAAGTCTTTGTCAAACTTCTACCTCATCTTATGCTACAATGCTGTGGGGGAGGTGGTAGTTCTGTGGTAGTTCAAATTGTGTATGTAGCACACTTTTGTCAGGAACTGTGCTTAGTTTTTAGATGCTCAACAACATCTAATGACCTCAAACTTAAAATAGATTTGTTTCTAGCTCGTTCAATTTATTAACTTGATCAAGTTATACTATGTAAGTGATTAAACTTTATGGACTGTGCTGATTGGTGTGATGTGACCTGCTGCAAAAAGAATGCTGCTCTTCTTTATGTAATGTTCTGTAGGGAAGTCGTTGCTCAATGTTTAAGACTCTAAAGGTTGGGGGGTTCAACCCCATCACCGAATTTTAGATATTAAAGAATGTTGTTTAAACGATGTTTGATGCCCACAAAACAACCATTAATAAATACAGGAGTACAGTCAGAGCTGCTGTTATAGAAACCCATTAATATCTGAGTCTCAATATCCAAATCATGGAATTCAACATTGCTGTGGTGTCAAACTGTAAGCATTTTACAAATCATATGGTTCAATATTTAATTACATTTCAGCTGACTGCCATTCAAACCCTCTGTTCATGTAGAGTGTTTACAAAGGTCACCCAATTTCAGCATTTACTCATACTAGAACATGAGTGAAAGGTGCTTTTAGCACCTCGGCTAATTGCCCACTGTGGGCAGGCATCATCAATCCCTCTTTCCCTCTGTAATCTCCAGACTGATGAGTGAGAGGAGGTAATCCCTCTGGATGTCTGCAAAGCGGCATCGCTTGTACTTTCCTTTGGCTGTACTGTCAGCAGCACGGATAGGGCTTTCCTTTCTAACCACAGGAGAAAACAGACACTGTTTACTCTGTTCTATTGTGTCAGTTTTTCTTTCTTGTCATGAGTTAACGCCTGTGTTCGTCATAGAAAGTTATCCTATAAGGTTTGTGTGCAAGGGTGTATATGTATTTTAGCTATTTTTAATGACACACAGCACATTCTGATATTTTGGGCAAAACATCATAATGAAATAATTTGAAATAATAATAAAAAACTCTGAAGTCAATGACACTAAATAATTAAGTAGTTAAAAATGTTTTTACTAGTTAAAAGGTTAATTAATTTGACTGAAATATCAAAAATTGTGGATTTAATACGTACCGTTCCACGAATTAAACGAAATGTTAACATCTTAATAAAATATGAAAGATCTTGAGAATTTTAATTGATAAAAATATCAGGATCCAGGTGTTCCAAGTTGAAAAAGACAAAGTCTTGCATCTGGTATTAAGTTCTGAATTTCATATAAACAAAAAATACTCTGCACCTTTAAATATTAGGCATTTTGTATAAATCAAATGGCACAAATCCATCCCTATTTCCATTTTGAGCTCTAGAATGTGTTATAATGTAGAAAAATGCGACTGCAACACAGTGTATATTCTAATCACATTTGTTAACACGTATGAAAAAATTTATCTTGATCTATGATCTGGAAAACTTATCAAACCATAATGAATGTAAACTGGGTTAATGTGAATAGTTGTGGCAGGTGGAAATGGATGCGTTGTCAAATCGTATATTCAGGTTGTTTTTAAATCCCTTCGTTAATTTATCGTTACTTTGCGGGTGGAAACATAATGACCTATTTATTATTCTACATTGGTTGTTTGCAGTAGTTCAAAATAGATGAATTAATAAAAAAGTTCATTATCTTGTCATGTTGTAATAAAATGAACACAGTTACAGAACAGTGTATGAAACCTTATTGGACCTCCTGCTTTTTCTCCATTCACCAATTAAAGAAGTTCAGACCTGTGATATGATTAAACAGTGTTTTTTTCCATGGAAATTGCTTTGGTTATTAAACGCATTCTTTTTCTTCATGTCATGCAGAAATCGCAGCTGGGATTGAGATGGAAATCTGAATTAGGTAAAGTGTGTAATATTGTGGTTCTAATGAAGGTGGATTAACGCTACAATACAATATATATAATGGTTCAGCTGTTTATGCTGTAAAAAAGTGTTGTATCAATAAAAAAAAAAAGAACTGTATTTAAATAGCCAATATATCTTCATTAATGATAAAATTGTGGCCCTGTCTGCCCAGCACACTTTTATGACAGCACACTGACTGTTATGTAGGCCACACCTTGCATGAGGTTAAAAAGTGAGCTTAAAATGTGCATGAAATAAACCTGAGGCATTCTCATGGCAGGTACGTGGTCTCACCATGCAGGGGATGAGTGAGAGCAGGGCGAGTCGCAGCAGGCTGCTGAGCTTCCCGTTGTAGTGACCGAGCTGAGAGGCGAGCTGCAGGCTCTGTTTCAGAGCCACTGAGGCCTGTGCCAGCAAACCCTGAGATCGGTACACCTCCGCCAGCCACTATCAAACACACACAACAACACACACACCCACAAAAACAGAAGTACAAACATTGAAACGGTTTTCTTGGATTTCACTTCATTTAAAAGTACTTCCCAATTGTTTTAACACATTTTGCAAAGCTGCAGGTCCTGCTCTCTCATGCTAAAAAAAAAAAAATCTCAACAGTACTAAAGCATGATGATAAACACTGGTAAGAGTTATGTGGATGATGCGGACGAGTTGTGCTTTATGATGAAGTAAAATTATGTGAATTCCTCTGATGATCTGATCAGTTTAACTTAAATAACCAATAAGTTCACATATTCAGGACCACATCTGGTCTGAAAAACATTTTTCCTTTTTGAATTTCTCTTAAATTGTACTGTTTACAGATGTTAACTGATCTCCACACATCAAAACAAAATGCATTGCGCTTTTTCACCCACATGATTAGATATGAAATAGCCGAAATAACCTAATGATCATGGGTGATAAACTTTACTATTAACATACTGTTACACCCGTGTAAATGATATCAGACCTACAGTAAAAAGGGAAGTGGCAGCTCAGCGGTTGTTTGGTCATAAATTTAAGGTTACATGCATGCAAACTAGAATAGACTTTAAAATATGCATATTTGACTTTTATTTTTATTGTTAGAATCATTTTGTTTCACAATAGCTTGCATACAGCACAAGGAAGTTTCAAACATACATTTATGTAATATTTATGTAGTTTATGTAAATACATGCCAAGATGGATATTTTGGACATTATTTTTTGTGCAGGATTAAATAAATTATCTGCGTTATATTATTGAGGAATGCACAGTGCATGTAGGGGGTGTGGCCTTAGTAGCCCTGCTGTAAGTGACTGCAGTGTGCATGTGATTGATGAATGTGCAGGGTAGAACTGCAACTGAAATTGCACTAAATCTGGCTGTTTTAACAAAGCCTGTTCTGCAAGCTTTACATTTGTACATTTAAGTTTTTGTTTTAGGCTAACCTGCAATTTGGTAAATTTCCAGTTTATTTCTATTAATTCCCACGGAAGGTTTACAGTGTTGAAGATTCCTGGAACAGACTCTAGCCCAGTGATCCCCTAACTTCTTTGCACTGCAAAAAAGTTTAACACAACAATTTTTCGACTGATGTTTGCCATGCACAAAAACTGCAACTAACGGGCATATAATATTACTAGAATACACATTATATGATTGAATTATTAATGAAATTATGACGTATGTAATTAAAATGTAACTCCACCATAATATGTAATCAGTGGAAGCTTAATTTATAAGTGCATTAAAAAAAAGTGTGATTATTGGCAAAGGAGGACATTTAAAATAAAATTTTTTCCTCATGTCTGAATGGTTATGGATCCCTGTTCAAGTGTCTGCTTCTGACTTTAGAACTGCTGCTAGACAGATGTTCTTAGCTGACATACTTTTTCCTCAATCCAGCAGCGACACAGCTCACTGGTCAGATAATATCTGGTCAGCTGTAGCCCTTTATATGGACATGTCATCAAAAAGAAGATTTAGTGTGCAGACTGAGACACGATAATGTGTACAAGGAAGTACTCACGTGCCAAGCAGACACTGAGGTTGGGTTGGCCATAACCGCAGCTCTCAGCTGGTCCAGCACTGTGGGAGGGATGCAGTCTCTGGCACCGGACAGCAAAAGGCTCTCACACTGAACCTGCCTGAGCAACAGGAACACTGCAGGATGCTCAGGAGAGACACTCAACACCTGCAACATGCACCAAACAGGCAGTTAGCATACAAATACCTATTTGTCTAATTTACAAAACAAAATTTGTGGCATCATTGGATATGACAATGGCAAATGAAATGAAAACTATCCAAACTATAAGCACTTCACATGAACATGAAAGGAATAGAAATCCAAGTAGTCCCAAAGTAACGATAGAGATGTGTGACCTCATTCTAAATTGAAAATATCTAAGTCGAGATAATAACTAAATTAACAAGTTACAGTTTATAATTTAGCAAAACAGCAGTTTATACTACCATAATGTATAAACTTAACAGCATATATGTATGTGGCAGCAGGTACGTGCACAAGCGCCCGGTTTGCGAGTGAAGGGCAGAGCCGAACGCTCTCTGTTTCAGTGTCCAGTAATGGTGATAAAAGGAAAAGACAGGATTTAAAATTGGGCTTTGAAACACTAAAAACACAGAAAAAAATATGCTCTGTCAACTGCTTGCGAGAGTAAGGCATCTCACAAGGCGGAAGATGTGTACATCCTGGCAGCATCCCAACAGTTTGTAAAAAAAAAAGTGAAATGGTGTGTAAAAAATCTTTATATTTGTACAAAAAATTTCGTAATGCTATAGTCATCAAAAGATTGAAAAATCGTAAGAGGGACCATTATAACGCTGGGATTACCTGTAGTTGACTAAATAATTGATTAGTAATAAATGTTTAAATTATGTTAGCAAGCTGTAACAATGTATATTTATTATAATAGCTACTTAGGAAGGCACATTTGGTGTATTATGTGAAAGACTTTTCCTTCTTTTTCACACAAAATTTAAATGTAATGCAAGTGTTCTCAATCTGGATTCACAGCTAAATGCTGTGAATGAAAAATGGTCGAAAAAATATTTATCATAAAAATAATAAAGACTGGCAGTAATTGAGCGTGAAAGGAGGCAAGATGGAGAAGATTCACAGATACTATGGCTGTGATACATGACTCATCCTTGCTATAAAAGCCATACATGAGTGTTAATAAAGGCTTCTGTGGGCACCTGTGGCCCAAAAAGACACTTGAATGAGCAGTAAGACAAAAAAAAAAAAGTCTAGATAGATAGTAAGGAACCTGTGAGCACAAGGCTTCGGCTTCATCATATTGGCCACTCTGTTTGAGTCCTGATACAGCCTGCTGCAGCACCCAGCCTTCCAGAGCTTGAGCCAAAAGCCCATCCTCTCTCTGCAGGCTTTTTACTGGAACACAGCGTACACACCCAAACACACAGACACACATATGCCCACGCAAAATTTGAGTACACCTTCCCTTTGGACTGTCATGTTAAACCAAATCCTTTGCATCTTTTGTATTAGAATGCAGCTGAACAGATAAACAGGTTTTACGTTTTTACTGTCACAAAATAGGAAAACCTAAAACATACAACAGACAAGGGTCAGTTATCAATACAAAAAAAAACAACATTTGAATAAATCTGTGTCCAAAAGAGAAAAATATTTCTTGGATTTCTTTTTGCACTTTTGGATAACAATTAGCAACAAATGTGCGGTTTACTGACCTTTCTCTGACACCAGGGCCATAAGCACTCTCTCTAGACCCTCTCTGCATGGGGAGGAGCCTGACAGGGCACATGCTACATTCTCTGTGTGACATGCAGCCATAAGCCCTACCCATCCCACGGGATCATCTAAATAAAAGGGGGAAAAATATGCAGTTACAGAATAATATTCTCGAATGCTTGACATTCTACTTATTTGTACCAAACATGTTTAAAAGCACTTTAACATCCCAAAACAGAGAAATTCTGATTTTGTCTTGTGATATGACTACACAAATCATATATGGGCTAAATATTAAAAAAGATTAAAGAAAGAAAATGCTGTGTCAAATTCATTGGTCGTAGTTGCTTTAAGTGAATTAACTAATTTTTTATACTTTACTGCTCCAGGGTAATTTGAAAGAAAGAAAGAAAGAAAGAAAGAAAGAAAGAAAGAAAGAAAGAAAGAAAGAAAGAAAGAAAGAAAGAAAGAAAGAAAGAAAGAAAGAAAGAAAGAAATCAAAAAGAAAAAAAAAATCAAGAAAGAAAATCAAGAACTAAACAAAATCAAGGAAGAAATCAAATAGGAAATAAAAAAAATCAAGGAGGAAATCAAGAAACAAAGGTGCTTTATATTTGTCACATTTATTTTTTACAGAACACTGAAATTTCTTTGTCTCTCTTTCTTCTTACACTGAGCTACCACTTCCACCCGATATAGGACCCCTTATTCAAACATTACACTAGAACAAATATTCTTGTTACTCCTTGGCTATCCTTAAGCCAAACCCCTAGTTAGTTTAAACCCACCTGGACAGAGTAGCACAGCTCTTTGGATGGTCTTCAAAGCATTTTTGCTCTTGTCTTCCCCTGAATGTCTGCCTAAGGCCAACTGATTCATTCCACTGTACAGCATTGCCCTCTATAGACCAAAAAAAATACCCAACATAAATAAGTAATGACATCTCTGGGATCTTATTCTTTTGCTTGACCTGTTAACAGTATTACAAAGTCAAACTCACCTTTCCTAGAGTCATGCTAGCATGACATGCCACACTACCTGCCACAGCTCCACCCTAGGAGAGACACATTACATATTAAAAGAGAGACATGTTACATGTACAGGACTTTAGCTTTTTTTTGCTATAAAGCCTTAAAATAACACATTTTCCGAGTGTAGTCTAAATATTCCCAGGACTGAAGGATTTAATTGCTTCAAATCCTTAAAAGAATGCACATTTCCTATTGCAGTCTATGACACGGAATCAGCCAAGACATTTGCTACCAGACTTGCATTGGAGATATATAGAGAAATGGAAGCATCACCTAAAATATATATATATATATATATATATATATATATATATATATATATATATATATATATATATATATATATATATTTATATTAATGTATTCTCTACAAAGCTCCAGATTTCCTATAGGATCTCAGCTTTAAATAGGGCTAATATAATGTCTGGTGGGGTTCTAACCAAATTCAACAAACCTGAGTAACATTATTCCATGCAGCTGGATAAACTTTTCAGAAAATGAAAGAGAAGTGCATTGACGAACAGCATGCACAACAAATAAAATAAAATAATTTGAATTACAATAACTGCATTACATTTATTGTAATTGCAATTATAAATGCAATTATTGTACACTGGGTTTCTGCAGGTTTCACAAAGTCAAATTTTAGATGATCTAAGACCTTTTTAAGACCATTAAAAATGAAATTTAGGACCTATATCATGTCATCCCAAGCACACACAAATATACTGCTAGCAACTGGAACAAGTACTAAATAATTTTTTTCCTAGCAAAGTATCGCTAAACCTTTACTTTCCCATAGCTGAAATATCAAATCTGATTTACTCATATGATACAGTCCAAGAGAGATTTGCACCAATACCAGAGAGCTGATTGGCTGTTGCATGTTGGTCTTATTTGTAGTCATAATAAACTGAACTAAATTGAATGTGTAAAGAATTGAGTGAAGAATTGCAACACCACAGAAACTTCCAAACAATAAACACTCTAAAGTGCTGCGGGAGAATTTCAATGAAAATTCGAAAATTAAGACCTGTTAAAATGATTTAAGACCTAGAACAGTGAATTTAAGACTTCTTAAGGACTAAAATGTTTTTTTTTTTTTTTTTGACTTTTTACGTCCCTACAGAAAACCCATGTACAATTATTATGATTGCATTTTGAATGCAATGCGATTATTTTGAATAGGTTACATCAGCAATTACTTCAGCAATTTAATAACCAATTTTGGTTAATTATTTCCAGCAAGAGAACATTTAAAATATTAGGAATTTATTTCATCATATAATATATATTTTAAAATGGCACTGGTGTTCTTACGTCAGCTTTGCTGGGACAGTACTGTGGCACCAGTCTGGACAGCAGTGCCCAGAGAGACGGATTTCCAGGGTTTCTGTCATGAAGAATGGACGAACAGAAATTCAACAAAAAAAATTCGATACCAAATTAAATAATAACGACACCGGTAACCTTTAAGGGTCTCGTCATAACAAACATGATGTTTGAGTTCAGATGCACTGTTTCACCCTTTTGGATATGTAATTACCATTGCAGTGATTTAGACACAAAGAGATTTCATTTTTCAAACTGACTAGACAAGAATACTCAAGCCTGTGAAGGAAAATGAAACTAAAGGTCAGTCATATTGTTGTACTGCTTTCTAATAAATAAAAAAATATTCATCAAGAATGTATCGTGTGCCAATATGGGTTCATGAGTTCGAAATCATTGTTCCCTAATAATAAAAGCATCACAGTTAGATCATGGAAGAGGAATTGTGTTTGAGTGTGTGTGTGTGTGTGTGTGTGTGTGTGTGTGTGTGTGTGTGTGTATGGTGTACATATCTACATCTACATTAGCGTGTACTCACTTTTGTGAGATACTGTATATGCAATGACAAATGAAGCCTTATATGTATGTTATAGAAATTGACTTGTTCATCTGACACAATTCTGATTAACTTAATAATAAGTCCAGAATCTTGTATCTACTTTATAAGGTTGAAATCGGATATTCCTCCAGTCTATCAATTTTGGAGAAGGTCAGTATCACCAGATTAAGCATTTACCGGAACACTGCTCTGGAAGCCTCTCTCTGGACAGCATTGTAGTTGCCCTGGAGGGCCAGCAGGGTACATGTGAGCAGGCACTGGTCCTCCACAGTGCCCCTTACAGCAACATCCAACTTCAGCAGCTCCGAAAGAGCAGCGCTGGCCAAGGTGGCATCTCCATGGACCAGGCCCAAAGCACATAAACACAGCAAACTCTCTGGAATTGGCTCCTTCAGCAAAGAGCTGTGTGAAGCACACACACACAAAGAAAGAAGAAGGATGATAAAAACTCCCGCAGTAAAAGTGATCTGTCGAGGCTGATGATCTAGTAAGGCTGATCTAATGAAGGGCTCACCACTTAAAGAGTAAGGTTTTGGCAGTGTCCTTGTTCCCCAGTCTGTGCTGTAGTAAAGCCAAAGCTGTTAGTATATAGGCTTTTTCCTTCTCAGTCGAGGCCACTGCAAGAGCTTTCTCATAAGCTGGAACACAAGATCACACACACACACACACACACACACACACACAGATAGATAAGTATAAACTGCCCTACAGAACTACTAAGAATTAGAATTTTATTCTATTTACTAATAACTTACCATTAATACTTTCTGGGAGGTGTCCGGCTCTAAAGCAGGCAAGAGCCAATCCTGTGAGATCATGCAGCTCCTCCAGTGGCATGGAGGAATAATGACGGACAGCCTCTTCCCACTGATCTGTGTCACTACAATAGAAAGTGATTATGAAATTATAATTTACTCTGTTTGATATGATTGGTATTAAGTTTGAAATGTTTTTTTTTTTTTTTTTATTAAAGAAAAAGACCCCCAAGCATTTTTAGTCTAATTCCAATCTATTAAAACTACAGTGTAAAGGAGATGACCAGTGACAAAAACATGTTCTAGAATAAGGAAAGTTTTTTCTTTTCAATTTGTAGATATTAGTAGGTGTGGCAGTGGACATGTGGCCAAACACCAGTTTTAAAAGAAAACAATTGATAAGGATTACACACCAGAACGTGGTTGGAAATAGCGAGTGAGTGCTCTATCGCAGTGAGAGTATAAAAAATGTGCAAGAAGAGAGAAAAGGGAGCGAGACGGACTGAAAAGTCCACGCACAAAATAAATCCGCCAGGCTTTCATTTCCCACTCATCTGAGCCAGAAAGCTCTCCACCGCACGGTCAAGCACTCGGTGTTAAATAGAGAAGTCGTCATACAGGAACAAGTGATTGTCTGTGTGTGGTTTTATAACAGCCCATGTTTACTTTTAGGTTTTTTGTGAATGATTCCGTGTACAGTTTGCTGAATAATAAAAAAGTAGAATAGTAGCACTACTCTATCCTCTTCCTCCTGTATCCTCATTCCTCTTTTCCCTGGCCAGAGTAATCACCCTCTTTAGGTTAATAAAACCCAAGTGGCTTTAGAAATATTAAACTAGTATAAGTTTTAAATAAATAAGTTCTCAGGTTTAATTGTTAACATAGAAAACAAACGTGTCAGATTTCTATACAGTATCCTCCCATCACTTTGCTGATTGATACCAGTGGAAGAATATTAAGTAAAAAAAAGTGAATTACCAGAGGGCCCGAGCATAGCCTCGGAGTGCGAAGCAGAGTTCTTCTCTTTGTGGGTTGTTCTGGAGCAACCCCACAGCTCTAAATATAGGGAGAAGGACTGTAAGTATGCACAGCTTTCAACTCAATATTCTTTGTACATTATATACCATACAGAAACATTTCTATACTTGAATTGAGAATTGTACCCACCTCTTATAGGCTCCGGTTGCTTGCTTTTTCAGCTGCATGTGTTCATTCAGGAAGCCCAACATCACAAAAGCTTCAGCATCTGTCTGAATCCTCTCTAAATGTATAAAACAACCAAGAAATTCACATCAAATCTGGTTTAAATCTATATGTCAAGTGACATTGCAAATCATATGCAAAATTGGAAACAAATGCTACCATCATGATACGGTTGTGTTTGATAACCAGAGGTGAAAAGTAAAACATTACATTATTGTATTTGAGAACTTTTTTTTGTGTACTTCTACTTTTTTAAAGTAGTTTTTAAAATCTGTTATTAAATTTTTTTTAAGTATGGTTTGTTTGAAGTATTGCACTTAACTACATTTTAAATCATATCCGTTACTGAGCAGAAAATAACTAATGAATTAAACTAATGCAAAGGGGGAAAATAAATGTGTACGGGAAACTACTACACTGTTATCCACTCGTGTTTGTTGACAGTGTTTCCCCATTTATTTATTTGTTTGCTTATTTGTTATTGCATTACTCTTTCCACCTATGCCAATAACCAGCTTCAAACTCAGCATAGAAAACTTAAAGCATAAAGAACATATTTAATGGCACAAAAAATGCAACACATCAGCAAATTCCCAAACCTCTTAATGATTTGGTTCTTAAATCTAAAAGAGTACATACCTGTATATTTGGTTAAGGCCACCTGGGCAGCTGAAACAGCATTCATCTGGACTATGTTGTAGCGGTAAAGCTCTGAGTCTCGGTTACTCTTGTCCAGTAGAGTGGAACAGACCCAATAGGCATAACCCTTCACTCCTTCAGTCTAATAACCACACCGCACCACACACATTACTTTTTATTTAAAAAATAAACGACTGAAAGTTGCAATATTGCCAGAGAATCGTTTCAGTTTTTTTTATTCCTCACTGTATGCTGTAAAAATTTCATTTCTGAAAGATGTCCTACCTTTTCTCCATTTACAGTCATGTTTTGAGTTGTGGAAGCCCCACAAAACACAGTAACATATAACATTACATATGTTATACTACTACTACTACTAACAGTGGTTTGAGAAAATTTAACACTTCATACCCAATCACGATCGAAATTCAAAACACTCTGTGGTATAAACATTTATATTAATAAGGCACTTACATGAGTGCTGAGCTCGGTAGTGTGTCTGAAGAGATCCATGGTGTCATAGCTTCCTACTGTCTCAGCAATGAATGCCTATAGAACCAATAGAAACAAATGGTTATTTTTAGGTTAAATGGATGCCTAGGCAACCTAAAGATCACGTCCTGTGTTGCCTGCAAGTTCACTATACCTGTCCAATCCAGCAGTTAACATACAGCGGCTCCAGAGATTGCGCAATCTTAAAGGCCTCGTGTGCGAGCTAAAAGTAAATATGCATATACTGTAATCAGCGTATGATAGCATGGAGAACAAAAGCAGATAATTACTCATGTACGACTCACCTCAATGTTGCGATTCTTCAGATACAAAGTTCCAAGGTTTGTCCATGCTACAACATTCTAAAAATACATTAGAAAGATCTCACTGTTATGCTTAAGACTTCCTAAAGGTGTAAAACGCAATGTTTTGCTAGTCTTGCACTTACATTCGGCTCAGCTTTGATTGATTTGATGAAACTGTGCTGTGCTAGGGCAGAGTTTTCAACTCCTAAAAACATAATAATAATAAAAAAAAAAAATGATTTCAATCACCATAGACTACTTCATTTCTCAAATCATCACATTTATTCATTTTTAACAATATTGAGTAAATATATTGGCTTTTGTGTTTTCTAGGTTCAGTAGTTATCCCAGTTTTTTCCTCTACAAAAGTATATAATTTGTTATTAGACTCCTGTACCATTGATATATTTTGAATGTAAAAAATTTTTTACTTATGGTACTTTATTATACCCACAACAACAATTTACAACAAGAACATCTACCTTTACTCATTGCTACAACCCCCAGTGCATTCCAGTACGTGTGATTCCCACTGTCCAGCATGACTGCCTTTTTAACACACTAAACAAAACACAAATCAGTTTATATTAGTTGGTATATAAGTGGTATTTCATTTATAAGAAAGGGCTGGAAAAACAGCCCCCAGATCGGTGGGAATACCTGCAGAGCTTTCTCCAGCAGGGACTGCACATCCTGTTCTGCAGACATGGACAGGAACAGCCTAGCCTGGTGGTAGTAATTGAGGCCCAGATCACACCACAGGCTCGGGGCTTCTGCCATCAGTTTCAAAGCACGGCCATAGCATCTGGAACATATGGATTATATGGATTACAAAATGTGCTTTAGAGAGACTACAGAGAATTAAAGCAGAGACTACTTTGGTATCGCACGCATAATAGTGTCTTGTATTTTTTTTATACTACTCTTATTCATTGGTACTATGCAGTAATAGGTGCTACTAATGCCATGTCTTTACTTTTTTTTTTTAACAAAGAAAAAGAAGCATTACATTTCCTTCAGATGTACTGTATGTCAGACATTATATAAATGAATACATATATATATAAAACACACGGTACTACAGTATGTACACATAGAAAATGATCTTTCGATACCTCATAAATTTGTGTGAAAAATTAAATTAGGTCTATAAGATGTTGCATATTTGGTTGATTTTTCCCAGTACAAATGCTGTTATTTGCTCTATTTTATAAATGTCTATTGTGATTTCCAACCATGCATTTAAGGTAGGACCATTTTATATTAGGTAGCACCAGCAAATATATTCATTAAATATTTATCTCTTTTTAAACATTTTTGGTGTATTTTACCAAAAAGTTAGATTTTACTGACAAAAAAAATAAATATCCTGTAAAGCAATATGCATTTATCTTCAAGGGCCATGTTTTTTTCTGTGTTCTTGTTGCTATTCTGGATATACTAGATTTTTTAAATAGAAGATATACGTTTATATTTCATGACCTTATTTCACAACGTTAATGGAGGCTGAAAAGAAGCGAAAAAAATATATTGTGATTTACAATATTTACATTAATAGCATTTAGCAGACACTCATTCAGATTGACTTACAATTCTCATTTATACAACTGAGAAGTTAAGGAATAAAGGTCTTGCTCAAGAGCCCAACAGTTGCAGCTTGGTGGTTCTGGGATCTGAACTTACAACCTTCTGATCAGTAGTCCAACGTCTTAACCACTGAGATACCGCTTCCACAGGAGTTGAGCACATAAGAATATGAGTTACAGGTGCATGTACATTGAGTGACGCACCTCTCCCCCAGACTCAGCAGCGGTTTCTGGTCCAGTGTGTGATTCTTATTTGCAGGCTCTCTTCCACACAGCGCTCCAGGCACCAGTACACAGACTCGGTTAGGAGAAACAGAGCTGCATTTGGTACAAGCATCTCCCAGCAACTTCCACAGACATGAGAGATCTGCACGCTGCTGCACTGCTCTGCACACACATGATGACAAAGTTAAAATTCTACTAAAGACAATGACATTTTCACCTACTGTATAACAATACTGAATGAGGTGAAAATTTTCTCGGGAAATATTACCTGAACAAATATTTAATGGCTTCCTGTATGAGGTCTACTGCTCTTCCATCCAGGTAGTCTTCCATTGCGGTTCTAGCCATGGCCAAAAGACATTCTCCAAGTCCTGACCAAAAGAAGCGAGAAAAAAAAATTATATTGCTTATATGTATATTTAGCTGGTCTTGGTGAGACAGTCAATATATATCAACATTATATTATAAAACATTTTATTTTACAATAATAATAAAATAAAAAAGTATACAAGTACTGCTTTGTAATATTTAAAAAAAGGAAGATTTTTTTTATGGATTTAATTCAAACAAGTTGCTGGAGCATTGAGCATAAAGCATGTCGGATGTATTTATTCCGAGTTATTGAAACAAACCAGAACAATTAGGAGATGCTGTACTGCAACCCAGGCTGCAAAAATTGCAAATGGTCTTACTATCCCATTAAAAAAATCCATATAAATCATATTTCAATTCAATTATATTCTAGCCTGCTCTTTGTTTTCATTCCGGTTGTCATGTCAGATGCGCTGTACATTGCACATTGGTGAGACATCAGGCCTAATTTGTAATTTGCACTGCCCCAAAGCCAAAAAAGAAAACACCTACTGCAATTTATCTTCATGTAATCTACTATATCACAGGACAATGATTATAAAAACAATTTATATAGGATAATTAAAAACCCACCTTTGAGAGCTGGGACATACTCTTCAGTTTCTATTATCTGCTGGTACTCCACTGCTGCCTCTTTGTACCTGCCCAGAATCTGTTTAATGGAGGCCATCTGGTAGAGGCTGTAAATAGAGCTGGGATGCAGCATGTGAGCCTTAGCAAAAGCTTTGAGGGCAGCTGTGAAGCTGTGGCGGTTCAGGTAGGCCTCGCCCAAACACTCCCAACACACCCAGTCCTGAGGGTCAGCCCGCAACGCTGCCTGCAAGCTGCAGCCAAGTACATTAAGGTGGATGTTCATAGAATTAAGCTTTTCAGGGCATACATAAATAAAATGTTATTGAGATGAAGGATGCCTACTCTGCAACAGCCTGTGCATGCTGGCCCACTTTAAGATGATACAGGCCTCTTCTCATCCAGGCCCATTTAGCTGAACCAGGCGTAGCTCTCTCTGTCACTGTCTGAAGAACTGCCAAAGCGGAGTCCTAAACAATAGACAAGGTTAATAATTACAATAAATTATCTCTTTGTTTATAAGAGTAAAACAATAATATGTGGGACACCAAGAGCAATAACCATGTCTCCTTGTTCCATGCTGAGGTCCACGGTGGCAGCTCCAGCTTCTGCATCAGTGGAATCCAGCTCAAATGCTTTCTTGTAGCAGCCTCTAGCTCGGCCCTGGTCTTTGGCCACTTCCCTGTAGTAGTGACCCAAGTAGCGGAAAACAGAGCCAAGATAGGGATCCAGCTTTGCAGCCTAGAAGTGCAGTAGTGAGGAAATGTAGTCTAGTGAGACGGAATAGTTATAATAGGTAGGAATACTCAGAAATAATTTCAGATATGTCTATAGTCCCAAAGGTAATAGATTAGGAAAATCTGGTGCTCCTTTATTGGCAGTATATTTAGATGCAATATAAACCTTCAGCAGATGAGTGTGAACTTTGCTTCTGTCCCTCTGCATATCTTCCCCCATGTTCCAATAAAGCTGCCCTAGCAGGAAGTACAACTCCCCACTGTCTGGCCTCTGAGATGCAGCATCAATGAAACTACAAGATGACAAAAAATATATGTAAACCGGTGTTCATGCTTTATCAGTGAAACTGAGGGAAAAAAAACCTAAAAAAACCTGCCATTGCTCTGCCAGCTGGTATTCATTTTTAGCTCCATGTGTCAGTCCCTTTAAGGTTAAACCCTCCACAGAGCCAGGATGCAAGCTCAGCAAATCAGAAGACACCTTTAAGAAAAAATCCAGTTTTTTTTTCGCCCAGGACATACCAGTAATACAACTAAGACATATTTCTAGGACGTACCTGAAAGGCTTCCTCAAGCTTTTCCTTTTGTAAATACGCTCTACCTTTGAACACTAACAAAGCAGGATCGTTGCTAGCGTCTGGCATCTGAAAAAAACATACATTTTATATCATGCAACAAATTAGTGAACCTGTCTGAAAGCACAACAGAAGGCTATGGAGTCCAGAGTGTCTGTAAAGACAGGGGTCTACCTGTGAAAGCATCCCCAGAGCCTCATCTGCACTTTGCTCTGTCCCAGTTCTCACTAATGCTTCCAGCTTTAATCTCATCAGCTTCTGGGTCCAGTCTTCAGAAAACCCTGCACACCCCTTCAGCCCTGAAACACAAACAAGTGTCATAAGATGCTCAAGGTACCTGCACCACTCACAATTAACTGCAGAATTAGGAGTGTGATTTCAAAAATGCTTGTGTTAGGAATATAAATGCAGTAGATTAAGTTTGAACTATGAGTAGATTATGGTTGTATATTAACAATTAACAGTGTAGATAACATGGAAATAAAGGAGCAGAATAAATTTCCTGCACAGCGAGGAAATAAAGGTATGTAATATTCGTTTAAAAGATAATATTTCGTTTGTTTGCGACGCCATGATTTCCAATGTAAACCCAAGATGTCAGTCATTAAGCTATCACCATATTCACCTAATGTATTTGATTCCATTGTAGAGGTCGACCGATAGCTAAGTTGTATCTGTCGTACTTGCCGATAACCAATTAATCAACCGATTGATAGAAAATGGATATTGGGGGGAAAAAAACAAAAAAAAATAACGCTCCATGTAAAATCGTACTGACGGTAATACAATAAAATTATATACTATATGAAATAAATATGAATACATTAAATAAACATTTATATCAACAATTAATTATAAATAATAAATATAATCTATAATCTCCGTGCAGCACACCTTCTTACATGTTAAAACAAACAGAAAATGTTATCAGTGATTTCCCCCTAGAGGCCACTCATGTAATGGTGCGGAATAAAAAAAAAAATCACTATGGATTTTATTTTTTTGCAGATTTCCAGAAATAAATGACGTCTACTCTATTGCATGCCTTTTATTAATTAAAATTGTAGTTATTTATATATTTGACACACAAAAAAAAAAGAGGTGCGGAGCACTGCTCAGAGATGACCATCACCATATTAGGGCAATTCTCATACCCAAACCTGAAAATTAGATTTTACAATTCACATGTATGTATTTCAAATGTGTTTCAAGTTTCCGTTAACTCTAGCGACATGTCATGAGTGAGGACCGGTGATGAAATTTGTACCTTGGCTGGAGGACATAGCACTATCACAGTATTTGTGCATTTTCAGCTCAGCCTGAGCATGATAATACCAGCCAATGACACTGGAGCGCATCCGTCTCAGGCCTGCAAGACAAAATATGTAACTATATATTTAATACATAGAACTGTTTGTTGACTAGCTGTTTTCTCCTACCCTTTCCAACACCTTTGTTTTGGATATTTGCAGGCTTTATGAACAGCCAATCTACACTAATCTACTACACATTTGCATACTATTACACAATTACATAACCACAAAGCCCCAATACTAACCAAGACCAAAGCTCTTGATAGCATCCTCATATTTCTTGTCCTGAAGAGCTTTTTTACCCAGACCAAAGTGAGCCAGTGAATTAACCGGGTCCAGCTCCAAGAGACGAGTGTATACCTTCACAGCTTCTTCACTGCAATCATCTACCATTAAACACAAAAGCAGTTCAACCTCAGGAATAATACAGCACATGTTTATCATTCCTTACCTGCAGTTATTAATTTTTTTATTGATTAACATTTAAAAGAAAATATGTGAAAAATATTAAACAAAAAAAAAAAGGTTTGGAGTCATTGCTTCTTCTTTTTTTCCTTTTACCTAAATGTAAATAATGCTCCACTAGAACTGCCAGAGGATAGGAGTCTTTTGGGTAGAGGGAAAGCATGATATCGCACATCTCCTTCATCTTCACCACTTCATGAGAAAGCTGGCAGAGAAATTTCAATTTTATAAAGCACATTATTTCTGATACCTAACCTTATATTTTATTATTGCAAAAGATATAAAAATCGTAGTGTTCCTTACGTTTGACAGGCATTTAATGTAATCTTGAATGAGTTGCTTATGGTCTTCACTAGGCACGTTTTCTGTGAGCTGAAGAGCTTTTTCGAAAGCGGACAGCAGCTGAAATTTGCATACAGATAGAAATTTAGATTTAATTTCACCTACATGAATAGGTTTCAATAAGTAGAATTAAAAGGAATCTGAGCATACTACATCGACCAGGATTTCCAATCAAAACAGCACTTCATGTTTATCAAGTTTCGAAACAGCTCACATGTTGCTGTGTCTCGTTGTCCTGCTCTTGCACTGAGCCCATTAGCAGCCTGATCATTTCTCTCCATAGTTCAAGCAGCTCGAAGTTCTCAATCCCATCCTCGGCCTCTCTCACCTGAATGAGGCGCCGCCATACCCTCGCCACCTGTACAATCGCATACAAGACGTTGTGTTTGTTTGGAGCAAAAGACTAACAACAAAATTATATTTTAGAGAACTTTATTGATACCAACTGTAATTGACATATATCCCAGTTTGACAGGATGCTGGGATCAGAGCACGAGCTCAGCCATGGCACATGGCCCCTGGAGCTGACAGGGTTAAGTGCTTTGCTCAAGGGCCCAACAGTGGTGGTGCTTGAACCCACGACCTTATGATCAGAGCCTTAATTACTGAACCACCACTGCCAATTTTCACATATTCCAGCTTGTCAGGATACAGGTGGTATGTCAGATACGGCAAAGTGAATTGCTCAAGGGCCCAAAAGTTGCAGCTTGGTGGTGCTGGGGCTTGAACCACTGACCTTATTAACAGTAACCCAGAACCCTCAACCACTGAACCACCACTGCCCTGCCCTGGTGTGCCCTGGTGTTTATTTATAATACATTGATGAAAGTCAGTGTGCATTGAAAGCTTTTTCTAATATCAATTATCATTTTAAACAAATATATTAAGAACAAACCTGCACATTGTTTAACAAAAATAAATAAATAAATAAATAAATACATGAAAGTCTGCCATTACCAAATTCATATCAGTATAAAGTCTAAATGTCGTTTTTTTAATTTAATTTGTTCTGTATCCAATATCTAACAGTTTTTTAATTTATAATTTTCCCTTTGGAAACCATGGGAGGGTGCAAACATTTGCACTCATTCATTTCTTTCTATAAACACAACAGTGACCTACTCTCACTCTCACCTGTAAGAAGTTCTTTTCTGTCTGATAAATGTCCACCAACTTCTTGCTCACTTCAAAGTATTTGACTTTATCTGAACTGCAAATACAGACAATTAAAAACACATGAGACAAAAAAATAAAAGTAAAAAAAAACAAAGCAATAATAAAGTATCATGTCTGAAGCAGTGATACTCACGTTTCATATAATGTGATGAGTTTTTGATAGATTTTGGGCAGCTCGGCTTTGAAATCTGGTTGGTCGATTTTTTCATACAGATTTGCAAGGCCCTGAAAAAAAGAATATTAATAAGATTCATTGTTATGCATAAAAGTTTTTTAAAGATACAAAAGATCCGTGTACAGTACAAATTTTGGACGCACCCCTGCAGCCCCTTTGGTACCTTAGTGAGTTCATCTAGACCTTACGTCACTTTATAAACGTAATAGTGTACAGTATTTGACCAAATACATAGATTAAAATGTTATTCCTAACATTCCTGAACATTCGGTCCCGCTGCGGATTCCCGCAAATTTTGAAATAATCTGCAACTTGCTGTTAGTTCGGTTCCAAATGAGAACCCGCGTATTTTCCAAGATGCGAGTTCCGAACTGCGAATTATCAGGGGTTGACTGTATTTCTAATATTTATTTAAGAAATACACTGTTTTGTTCTGTATTTTCAATCAAATAAATGCAGACTTGATGAGTATGAGAAGTCTTTCAAGTTTAAAAAATATTATTTTGTATAGAAATTTGGGTTGAAATTCAACTAAAATTCATTAAATCTGGCATTTAAGTTTACTGTTATAAGCTAACCTGCAATTATGTAAATTCACAGTTTATTCCCATTAATTCCTGTTAATTCCCAGTTTCCAACCCTAATACCCTAATAATAAATGTGAACAGGTTACATTATCTCCTCTACTAACCTGTTCCCCGAAATATCTTACAGGGAGAAACTAAACATTAACATCCTAGGAAGAAATTGTTGAACAAAAGCATTAATTACATGAAAGGACAAACAGCAGGACTACTCGCAGCATTAATTACTGGTTTGTGTTCATTACAATGAAATGCAAAACTGATGATTTGTTAAATTTTGGTTTTAAGTTTTAATGAAGCAAATGAAGGTATGAAATAGGGATCCATGCAAGTCAACTAGAAGCTGATTCACATCAACTGGACTTTTATCTTGTCAGGTCGAAACATTTCACTACTCATCAGTCTGCAGGATGACAAGTGAAACGTTTCAATCAAACCGGATAGAAGTCCAGTTGACTTGACTCAGCTTCAACAGCTATGAGAACCAGAACCATACAGTGTTTAAGGTGTGTGTAATAATGTGCCTTTATTATTATTATTATGATATTATGATATTATCACTGAACTCCTGTGACATAATTCATTGCTCAAAACAGTTTCATTGTTGAGTTGTTTTATTAAGTTGTAGTGTTTGATTTTAGCTCACTTAACTTATATACACCGAACAGGCATAACATTATAACATTATGAGCAGTGAAGTGAATAACACTGATTATCTCATCAAAATGGCATTGTGGGATTAATTGGGCAGCCAGTGAAAATTTTTTCCTCAAAGTTGATGTGTTAGAAGCAGGAAAAATGGGCAAGCGTAAAAATTTCAGTAAGTTTGACAAGGACTGGGTCAGAGCATCACCAACTGCAGCTCATGTGGGCTGTTCCTGGTCTGCAGTGGTCAGTATCTATTGAAAGTAGTCCAAAGAAGGAACAGTGATGAACCAGTGACAGGGTCATGGGCTCATTGATGCACGTGGGGAGCAAAGGCTGGACTGTGTGGTCCGATCCAACAGATGAGCTTCTGTAGCTCAAACTGCTAAAGAGGTCAATGCTGTAAATGCTTGACAGGTCAGGACTGTTTTGGCAGCAAAAGGAAGACCAACACAATATTAGGCTGGTGGTCATAATGTTATGTCTGATCTGTGTAATTCTTTTAAATCTAATCCAGTGGTTCAACAGGGAATCATCATTTTATGATTTATGACATGTATCAGGGAATACTTATGTAATGAAACAGGATTATATAGTGTCAATTTTAGTTTTTAGTACAAACCTGCCATGCAAGCAACTGCTCAGGTTCAAGCTCCACAGCTTTCCTGTAGGCTGTTTGTGCCTGCTCGGGCTGCTCCAGCTCACTGGCTGCAACTCCAATAAACACCCAGGCATTGTAGTTATTCTTCTCAAGCTTCAGAACAGCCTTCAGGAAGATATCAAGATTTACTAGTTTTGTGCAATAAGTACAGGGTCAATACAAAGTACATGGAAAATTATCAGATGCATCAAGACAACCATCACATAATCACACCAAGTCACGTGACTCATCAACACTGGGCATTAGTGGTGGACATGTCATACCTTGCAGTGTTTTAGGGCATCTTTGAACTCCTTGTTTTTGATGGCATCTCGTGCACTTTTTAAAGCAGATTTGACTTCTTTATTTGACATTGTCTACAATAAAACAAGTCAAATCACCAGACTGTCTGTTATAATCTTATTTATAGAACCTCAGCTTGATTATTTTATTCACTATCCTATCTATTATTTATATATATTTATTAATGATCTTCATAAGTGACAAAAACAAAATTTTTGTACTTCTAGTTCTGACACGCTAAAAGACTTGAAATCAAAACATTTGCATTTCATTCTCACCACAGAGCCCAACTGCTTCCGTGCACAACCGCCGATTGCGCATGCGCCCCACCATGAGACACGTCATCACCCAGCGACGGCTAAACGTGGAAAAAATATATAGTATAATATATATATTATGCGTTTAAAACAATTGAAATAAACTTAATTGTCAAGATTTTGTTCAACTTATTTTTGCGTGTTTAAAATATATTTTAAAGGTTTTTATTAATATTTTTCTAAAAACGTGCTGTCTCAAAGTACCATGATTGTAGGAGGGACAAATAATATTTCACCAATCGAAAACGGAAACGAAGAGCGACGGACCAATCAGAGCACCGCAGCGTGTGGGGTTTGTATGCCGCATGTTCTCCATGTGAGAATTTCCAGTTGCAGTACTCTCCTGGCTACATGCATCACTAAATGCATTTATTTGGATTTTATTACACTGTATTGACTTTATTTACAAATTAAGATGAAGAGGAAAAGTTCTCCAATTGCTGATGATCTAGAAAATGAGGTTTGATGCTTTTATTTCTTAACATGTACGGATTTGCACTAGTCTGGTCTACTAATACTGGTCTGTATTAGCACTTTGGGCATTTTCCTGCCACTCTATATTCACAACAAACCTTTGAATAATTTTTAAAAAATTGTATGATTATAGGAACATTAACTTCAGTTGTTTTGTTATTTTCTAACTAATTGTACTCACTGTATCACAGATGGAACCACTGAGTCTATCTGAAAATGGAGAGGAAAGTGCAAAGAAACCCAAAGGGTCCAAAAAGAAAGCAGAGAATGGAGTCCTTCGTCCACTTAAGCTCTCTGAAGGACAGTTGTACAAAGCCCCTACTGTGGAGGAGCTCAACCAGCTGAAGGAGGCAGAGAATCTGTTTCACTGCAGTCTGCTCAAAATGCAGGTCAGTACAGGGTTTTTTTTGTAGACAATTCAGAGAGAGTACACATTTTGTTTTATGACTCCATGCATGTAATTTTTTCACAAATCACCTACATTTTCCCATTAAGAGAACAATATCTGACAGTGAACTCCACATGTCTTGATTCTTTCTTTCCCCCTGTATCAAACACACAAGGTCTACGTTAATACATTGTCAGTACACTTGTTAAAATGAATAAACGACAAGTTATCAGCTTGTGTCTGTGTGAACTATTCTAATTTATATTTTTATTGTTCTTGATTGATTTTGGTGTTAACTGTACCTTACTGGCCATGTATTGAACATCATATGACCTTATGTTCAGTGTGTTTTCTTTTAATTTGACTTTGCAGATGGATGAACTGCTCAAGGAGGTGGTACTGAGTGAGCGCAGGAAGAAACAGTTGGATTCTTTTGTCCAGGAAATCACAGATCTTTTGAAATCTGTGCCTGAAACTCCAGTAGTGGAAGTTAGTTCCCAGTGTTCTCAGTGTTCTGCTAATCAGAGCAAGAACTTAGTAGTAGATTTCTGATTTATTATCCTGTCCTCATATTTACTAAAGATGTTTTATGGCTCTCTTCTAGCTGTCAGACTTGTCTTGGTTGTCGGAGTCGGGAATTGACGTCCCGTTTATTCTGGTTCCTGAGGAAACTAAGGGCAAGTTCCACATGGAGCCACCTCACTCTGTGGATCTGATTGGGAGTTATCCTCTGGGAACTTGCATCAAACCAAGAGTTTCTGTTGATCTAGCTACTACAATTCCTGCTGTAAGTTGATGAATTCTTAGACTTTATCAACAGCTACAACGTTTTTGAGGGTTGGATCATTTCAACGGAACTCCTGTGAAACCTATGGATCTTTAATTCTAGCTAGATTATCAATTAATAAATAGATACAAACTGCCATTATACCAGTTTATACAGTACATTTGTGTAAATATAAGTTAACATATGAGTCTATTCTGGTATAATGATTTACAAAGTGTTGTGTTGCCTTTTCCTCTCAGAGTATCCTACACCCAATGGATTTCCTGAACCAGAGATACTCTCGAAAGCGAGCTCTTTATCTGGCAGGACTTGCACAGCATCTTTCCACTTCTCCTTTAGTGGGTCCACTGCATTATTCATGCCTGCATGGCAACCGGCTTCGCCCACTACTGCTTGTCACACCTTCAGGTAAGTTGTTTCCCCTCCATTCTCTAATAATGATTTTCCAGATGCTTGTTTAAAGGCAGTAATGTTAGAAAGCGCAGCAAAGCAACACATGTTCCAATTATTTAGTCTTGAAAATGTGAAGAGCAAATCTTTCAGTATAATCTTACAGTATATTTAGGTGGCTGAATCTCCAAAAAAAAAAAAGGTATCCACTATACTTTTTTCTTTCTTTTAATGGGGGTCCGGTTCAGTCTGTAACAGAAAATTAAATAGGCCAGAGTGACTACCAGTATTATTGTGGATATTTTATTATGATTTCAAATCTTTTTATTTATGCCTCCTAACGCTAGATTACTTCATTTTGCTAGGCACTGTACAGACAAATGAGCATTACTTTTCACAAGATATATAGCCTATTAAAAAAAGCATTATTACTATCATAAAAAAAGCACTGAAACATGAAAATGTGCTAAATGAATAATTTTTTATTTCCAAATATTAAATCATAAATTATTTATTTATTATTTATATTTTATTTATTATTATAAATATTAATTATAAATTATATTTTTATAAATAAATAATAAATAGTGATGAAGAATCTATTTGAGAGACCGAATTTTGTGTGGATTACAGGAAGCATAGACATTTTCAAGAGATTTCGAATGAAGGTGAATCTAGAAAAATTCTAGGATATCTCATAAGAAACAGAGACTAATAAAAACTATTACACTTTATCAACCATGAGGTCCCCACAATCTGTCTGTCGTTCTTTGAATGAAATAAGAATATCTGAATTTGACTGTGTGCTTGTAGGTAAGGATAGCAACAGCATCATGTTGAGGATTCATGCCATCCCACCTCCGGACTTCCTCAAACCGAGTCGATTCCATCCACAGAAGAACAACATACGGACAGCATGGTTTACAGGCCAAGACGCTGAACAGGGTAACATAAAATGCAGAACACTTACGCACTTGAAGGCTTTAACAGTTTGTTGTGTTATTTATTTTTTTGTTTGTTTTTTCAGAAAGCAACGAGCCTCCTACTCCTCAATATAATAGTACAGTGGTGGGGGATCACCTCCCACGTTCGCACCTGCAGTTTCTCAGTGCACACTGTGATCAATGTCCTGCCTTTCGAGATGGAGTAGCTTTGCTCAAAGTGTGGCTCAGACAGAGGGAGCTTGATCAGGTAAAATCTTGGTAAAGTATTGTATGTGTCTGTGTGTATATGTATGTTTTATCTTCATTATTCTTCGATTACAAATATAATTTTTTTTTAAATATTTTGGCAAGCATTTGTTTAGGTGGGGGAAACGGGCTTCCAAATGATTCAGGTCAAAGAAAGAGACGGATTTCCACATTTCCAAAGTTTGGGATAATTTCAAACTAAAACATAAAGAAAATACCATACATTGTGCTAATCTTTATTTAATTAGATTTTTTTATTATTAATTTTATTTTTTTGAGTAATCTAAAATTTATTTGAATAATTTTTTATGTACTGGTATATATTTGTATTTACATTTTGAAGTAATATGGCAAGTAAATTCACTAAAAGGGTTTAGTTTTCACAGATGTTCTTGTCGGCAGTTTCAGCAACAGAAATGTAGAATTTTTCTTAAAAAGGAAACAAATTACTTGTTCATTTTAAGAGACACGTCTAAATTTCTCTTGTATATTTAGTATTGCTCTTTAATAAAGAAAAGTACTTCTTCGATTACTCTTATTATTGAAATGATCAGTAGAATACTTGATTCCTAAAATAATCGATAGCAACAACTCTATTTCTGACACAGTCAGCAGTGAATTTGATTTGCATGTTCATTTTTTTAGGGTACTGGCTGTTTTGGAGGATTCTTGGCCTCCATGCTGCTGGCTTATCTCCTGTCCACGCATAAAGTGGCTAAAACCATGAACGCCTACCAGCTGCTCAGAAATGCCCTGCATTTCTTGGGTAAGTACGTGCTTGGCATGAGTGACCTGTTCTTCATCAGGCTTAGCAATGATAATTTTGATAAGAACAATTTATCACAAGAATGGCATTATGAGAAATATATGGGGCAATTTGTAACATGAATGTGTAGAAAGATAGATGGCTGCATTTAATGAGTAGTAAACAATTGAGTGAATAATCTTATTTGCATTCATTATAAACAAAATTGTATTTCACATGCAGCTTGCTGATGTGGAGATTACCAGACATGTCTGTGGCAACATTAATCCATCTGGGCTAGAAAGAAATCATCCCCAGCCTTGCTTCTAAATACAATTCTGTATATATTAGTTTAGTGCTGAACTTTTTGAGAGGATATATGTGAATGCCAAAGATAAAACCCTAATATATAATATATTATTGTCTGATCCCTTTCCCCCTTTAGCTTCCACAGACCTGACTGAGAATGGTATTACCTTAGCAAGAAACCCAGATTCTAAAGCGGTGAGCAATATTTCCTCAGTCATATTGAGCAATGTTTTCTTTTGCTTCTCCTTGCACTGTGAAATAAGTGCCTCCTTCTTCCCTCATTAGCCATCTTTGCCCGAGTTCCACAGTGCTTTCCAAGTTGTTTTTGTGGATCCATCTGGCCACCTTAACATGTGTGCAGATATGACCACTTTCACCTACAAACAGGTCAGCATTTTAAGAAAATCATTCTGAAAGTTTGCTTTCACACATCACAAGCTGTTTTAAAGGCATTCATCTTATTGGTCATTTAAGGCTTTTATTAAATTTTTTTTTTGTGTTGTCCACAGATCCAGCATGAGGCATCTCTGTCCCTCCAGTTCTGGGACGATCCCACACTTGATGGCTTCCAGGCTCTTCTTATGACACCCAAACCCATGATCAGGACATATGACAACGTCTATCAGTGAGTGTCCCACCATTTCATGTCATTTTCTGGAGCTCTTCTGGCATTTGCAAATTTGCCCAGGGTATTATTAAGATCTGTGTATGTTTTCTCCTCAGACTGAATGATTTGGTGAAAATGCAAGCAGCCTGTAAAAAGCTCAGTCTCCTTAGCACTCTCATGGACCACAGTGGGAACTACATTCTTGCTGCTCTTCCTTTTATCTTGTCTCTTCTGCAGCGAGGACTTGGGGATAGGATCCACCTTTTGGTTCACTCACTTCCTCAGACCCTGAGGTAAATTTATAACCACTGATCTGTTATTTATTTATTTTTTTGAGAAATTATGCCTTATAGAGTAGAGGTGTAATGGCACACAGATTTTTACTGAAATGTTTCGGTACGTTGCACATATAATGCAATCTTTGTTTTATGTGCAGAATATCTGGTTTCCCTCACTAACATATTAAGTGCCGGAATTATATAATTAAGAACCGACAAGCAAATTCTTTTTTTTTTGCATTTCTTCCCCCTATAAATGTAATTAAATTGAACCGAATCATGACTTAAAAACCGAGGTATGTACCAAACTGTCAATTTTGTGTACCGTTACACCCCTACTATAAAGTAAAAGCAAACAAGTTAAATGTCCTTTTACTGTTCTTTTTTTTCCTGTTTAGGTTTTAGTCTTTATATCATGAATATTATAGCCTGACTTTTTCAACTTCCTGAATCATTATTATTAATAATATATCTATATTATAAATGGAAAATAACATCTATTTTATGATTCTCTTTCAGTGGCCAGTGTATGGTGACCCCCCTCTGTACAAAGACCAGCCACCCGTGTCTGTTGGCGTGCTTCTCCACCCTGAGCGTGCTCTCTCTGTTCTGGAGAGAGGACCTGCAGCAGATAAACCTGAGGTAAAACAAAGCGGAGTGTTCCTGCACGGTGTGTGAAATAAAAACGTTTTACAGAAGGTAAACCGCAGCTCTTGTGCAGGCGGAAGAGTTCCGGCAGCTGTGGGGTTCTCGCTCAGAGTTGAGGCGCTTTCAGGATGGCGCCATCACCGAGGCAGTGCTGTGGTCTGGATCTTCCACCTGTGAGAGAAGACATGTCTTGCTGGAGATAATCACCCACCTTCTGGATCTGTAAGAGCACAGCACTATTACAGGATATGGAGAATTTCAAACAAAGTGCATTGTATGTGATAATACGTTTATTTATTTATTTAGTCATGCAGATATACCTGAGTCCTGCATCCGGTTTATTGGGGGAGAAATGGATGATGTCATTAAAGTTAAAAAAGAGGTACGTCTTATGATTGCGAATTGTTTGTGGGTGCATCAAAGAATACAGGGAGGGTTTCATTGATGGATAAATGGAATGTTTCAGTACTTAATGGATGTGTAATTTGAAGAATATATCTTTTTAAAAAATGAATGTAAGATGTATGTTTGGGTGTCTTCACTGATGGATGGATTTTGTAGATGGCTGGATAATGATATGTATTTAGACAGACAGAGCTGATTGAATGTTGACAGATTATATTAGTGCAGGATCTGTGTTAAGCACAATATGTGTAGAGAATGTGGGACATAAAAAATTACAGTATGAGGGGAAATATAAGGGAATTTTGTCCACATACTTTTGGCTATAATGGCAATGGTTGGGTCTATTGATGGACTGGTGGTTGCATATAAATGAGGTTTTATATGTACAGTATATAGGGATGGATAAATAGACATGTAATATGTTCCATCAATAGATGGATACCTGAAAGAGTAGAAAAAGATTGAAGGATGATAAAAGTTGCAATTCACTGCAAACCTCACTGATAACTGTTAGTGAAAAAAATATATAAATTACAAATTGTAATGTTCTGAAAAATATTGCATGTATTGTGCACGTTTCATATTTGTGTTATTGCTGCTGTTTTCTAGGAGTGCAGTGCAGGAGAAGAGGAGAGTCTGAAGGTGGTGCAGTGCTTTGATGACCTAAGCAGAAAGCTGTGGCAGCTGGAGGGTCTGCCTCTGTCCATCACATCGGTGCAGGGTGCTCACCCTGCTCTCAGATACACACAGGTAAACACACGTCTTCATTCCATCTAATACTGCTGTTTATGGTGATGTGTATTTAATGCGTTTTTCTCTCTGTGTAGGTGTTTCCTCCTGTCCCAGTAAAGCTGGCCTACTCATTTTTTGAGAGGGAGAAGACTTCCCGTGCTTTGGTTCCAAATAAGACCAAGCCTTGCCCTTATTATATCACACCGATTAAAGGTAATCTTATGTGTACATGTCAGAATTGATTTTTACGTTGTAGCCTGGTGGTTATTAATAAGAATCAACACACAAACGTTTTCATTGAATAATCAGTCAGTTTTAGTTCTTATGCCGATTTAAACTGAAATTTTTCAGCTCCTTTAAGCAGAATTGTACAATGCAGGCTAGTAAATGTAGGGTTTTTTTATATGGATTGTACAGAAAGCAGCTCTTCTGTTACTGTATTAAATTATTATTTATATTGTATGTACTAAATACTAAGTACCAAATCCTATATGTAAAACAGTAAAAAGCAAACCTTTATTTACTCAAAGTTAGTTTATCTCTGTGGAAAAACATATAAGTACCTAATACTGAGTGCCTACAGAGCTGCACGATTTATATGCATCTATTCTGTTTGCATTCATGTTTAGTGATTGTACACATGGAAGGCAGTGGAAAGTGGCCTAATGACCGTTTGGCAATTCGCCATATTAAAGCAGCTTTCCACATCCGCCTCGGCGAGCTGCTCAAAAGCCAGCACGGTTACACGCATCGCCCCTCACCTACACACCTGGACGTATGGAAGGTAAAGCGTGTGTTGACAAATTGCTATTTGCGTTACTATTTGGCTTTTTTTTTTTTTTTTTTTTTTTTTTGTATGTGAAAATACAAAAATTAAGGTTTTACCATTTTGTTTGAATGATGGTGATTTGGAACATAATTTGTATCTTGAAATTATGTGCAGGATGGACTGGCGTTCCGGATCCAGGTAGCGTACCACCGAGAGCCCCAAGTGCTGAGAGAAAGTGTGACCACACAGGGCATGCTGATTCAGAGGGATAATGCAGAGGCACAAGCATTGGAAATCGAGACGCAGCACAAACCATTCCTGACCAGCACCCTGCACGGGTATAACATGCAAACCCGTTATAGTTCTTGCAAGCACATAGAACTGATATTGCTGATCATTGTTGTAGTTCTGATGCCATGCCTCGTAGTCCAAAAAAGTAAATGAGAATTCTTATAAAGACTCTTGTATGTGTTTTGTGTACCAGTCTGCAGCAGCAACAGCCGTGTTTCGGCACAGCGTGCCGCCTGGCCAAACGCTGGCTGGCAGCACAGCTCTTCAGTGGAGATATAATAGAGGAGGCAGCTGATCTCCTGGTGGCTTCGCTCTTCCTACAACCGGCTCCTTTTACACCTCCGAGGTAATCATTATTCACACAATCTCCATGTTTGTTTTTTTCCATATTCTGGTTTCGGCTAAAGGTGATCTTAAATTTATTTTTGTCCTCAGCTCTCCTCAGGTCGCTTTCCTCCGTTTCCTTCACCTGCTTTCCACTTTCGACTGGAAGAACAACCCTCTGGTGGTCAACCTCAATAGCAAACTAGCAGGTAGGCACCATACAAATTTGAGCTCACCCTTGTGCTGTTAGTTTAGTTTCCTTTCTTATATTTTCTTCCTCTCTAATAAAGCTTGTGACTACACTGAAATCAAAAACCACTTCCTGGCACTGAGGGAATCTTTGCCTGTGATGTTTATCGGCACTCCCAATGATAAGACAGTCTCCGTTTGGACAAAAGAAGGACCTTCGGTTCAGGTTTGTGAAGAAGACATTAGAAATGCATGTGTGGTGTTGTGTTAAGATTTTTATATGGTGTATATCTCATTGTTTCTATATTCAGGTATACTGAATAAATTCCATTTTCAAACTATGTCTCTGGCATTGTTCAGATGGTTCCATATGCGGGGACGGGCCGTATTTTGGGGGCCCTTGCACACGAGCATCACAGCCCTGCCCTCATTTCCACAAAAGGCATTTGAGAATATATAACAGGAGTCTTCAATCTAATCCACAAAGGATCAGTGTGGCTGCATTTATTTCAGCAACCTGATTCCACGTAATTCATCAGCTGTTCTTATTCTTTTTCCGACTTTGCCAGTAATTTGCTTTGTTTTAACTTGCGATAAAATTTGAGTTTGCTGTTGCAAGTAATTGGCAACAAAGAAACTGGATTTCCCCAATACTGGCAGATGAGCCATATAAATCTGGAATGACTGAACTCCTTGGAAGACCCTCCTCTTTCCCTATCTCATATTAGCAATGTTTTGGCCAGTGTATTTGTACCAACTCAATTTTCCTGCTTGAAAGTTGCAACGATGCCCTCACTTTTCACCAAGGAGAATGGGGAATATTGTAAACATAGACATCTGGATATAGTTAACATCACTTAACACCCATCATAGGGATACATCAAAATGTTTTGTATAAACATTGATCATTTTCAGCACTTCCTGTCTCCTTTTTTTTTTTTTTTAATCATGAAGAGAAAGAAGGCAAAAAATTACCAAAAGAAAAACTATGCTTACAACCCGTCATCTCCTTTGCAGATTCTTCAGCGTGTCGTGTTGGTTGCAGCAGAAAGCCTACGCATCCTGGAGGCCCAGCTCATCAACCCCAATCAAAAACAAGATATCCGGGTTAGTGTCATTACCACTGATCTTACAATGGGAATTTATCTAATTGATCTGGGGATCATGAGAAATGCGTTTTGTGTTTCAGGTGGCATTTCGACCCCCACTGGAGGCCTATGACGTTCTGATCCACCTCAAACCTCAACAGGTCCCCTTACACTCTAGAGCTGTGGATCGTCCTAAAACCACGAGTTACCGAGGCACCCAGGACAAGGACGTAGCAAGCTCAGGAGGAGCGTTCCCTGTCGTGGATTTTGATCCTGTGAAGCTGTATCTGTCCGAGCTCAGGGTTGGTTTAATCTAGTCCTATATGGCAGCATTAATTTAACAGTAGAACATCACTGTTGAGGTGTTGATACACCAAAAAAATATTCTGCATGCATTTATTTACCCATTGATCCTTTATGGCCTCAGAAAATAATGTTAACAGGATAACTGGTGGATGAATCCATTTCTTTCTATTTGATTTTATATCCTTCTATTCAGGCACAGAATGCATGTTCATATCCAACTTATGTTGTACTGCTTTTGAACTCTTCTGTCACTGATCGTCTTGTTTTGAAATGTTTTTCTTCAGGAGGCATTTGGGGATCTGGCACTCTTTTTCTATGACCCCTATGGGGGAACTGTGATTGCAGTATTGTGGAAGCCCAAAGCTTTTCAGCCTCAGCCATTCAAGGTTAGTCAGCAATGCATTTTTCTATGAAAAACATGTGTAGGTATTTTGTCTGATACAGTAACCTGCTTTCTTTTTGCCTTTAGACTTCTCTGATGAACGCCAGACGAGTGGATGTGAATGAAGGCGTGGCCACTACTGTCCCTAACATAGAAGCCATTGTGCAGGATTTCCAGATTATCGGGGAAGGCCTGGTCAACAAGGTGGACCTAAGGACTGAGAGATGGGTTGTCTGAATTGGGAATAATCTGCAGAAGATCATTTGTGTGCTATGGAATATTTGCTTTTTTTTTTTTTTTTAAGGACAGTACATTTTATGTATATTTCTTTCTTGATCTAATGGATAAATATGGATTTTTATCAAAAGTTTCAGTTAATAATAATAATAATAATAATAATAATTACATGTTCTTTGCACGTGGATGATTTTATTCTTGTCAAAGGCCAGCAAATCCAATTGTAGTTCTTCAGCAATAAGACCACATGGTGAAATGTGCATATATTTTAATACGAGTTATACTTTTCAATTGTTTGAGGGTGGGGAAAGTAGTTCTCAAACCTTTCCACAACATCACACCGTAGTGACATCTGGTGGTCAAAGAGATGATGTGCATGTGTGTGGTGTTGCATTAAGGTTTCGGGGTTCCTGCATCCAGAAATGTATCCAAAAACTCGAAAAAAACAACGAAATGTAGTATAATGTATGTAATATATTTACAAAAATTCTCCACAACTAAACTCCATAACAAGTAAACCTTTTAACTAATGGTATGTCCAATAGGTGGAAAGTTCAGGAATGAAAAGCTTCATGTCCCTTATACATTTTACATTATACAGTTTTTTAGTTCAAGTTTTTATATATATTTATGTATATTTAAGGTTAGTTTAATAATTAGTTTATTTGTATATAAATACTCAACAACTACTTCCTGGCTCGAGCAGTCACGTGGCCGTTCTTAGTCACGTGTTTAAGGCGGAAGAAATCAATCCCTGGGAGAGTGATGTATTTTTCCCCATGTGTTCAAGAGGCTCAGGATGACACAGGAGATTAAATAACTAATGCGTAGAAACTTTCTAGAAAGTTACCATAGTCCTATTTCTTTGTGATGAAAATATATAAAAGTTAAGTCTTCATAGAGGAATTGCCATTGAAATATACCCCAGACCTGCTCCGGCATATGCAGCAGGATGAAAACACTTCCTTTCTTTCTACTACAAGTTTTTTTATTACAAGCTCTGTGCTTGTATCAGAACTGGACAACAGAGCAAAGACCAAATATAGTGATTATCATGTCTGATGCATTTGTAAGTACTCCCACATCTCTTAAAAAAAAAACCTTAAAGAGGCTTAATGGTATATAGATAGATTCCTATAGAGCTTTTTCCTATAACCTCTGTGATTGTATCTGAACTAAACATCAAAGCAAAAACCAAATGTAGTTAGGATCATATCTGATGCATTTGTAATTACTCTTACATCTCCTTCAGAAAATACATGAAACCTTAAAGATGTATAGATTACAATCAGAGCAAAAAACAAATGTAGTAATGATTTATAAGTACTCTCACATTGTCATGGACAATTATCAACATAAACAAAGTTCAAATGCTAATTAAAAGAAAAAAAATACTTTATGCAGCAGCATTAAAGGAAATCAATACACAATCTTTATATACCTTCTTCTGCTATCTATGTAATGCATATCTTTTCTTAACATTTTTCAATCATCCCACACCAATATCTTCAAATGCCCAGGTTCTTTACAATTAAACAAAAAATAGTAGTGGAGCCCATCCATCTAGTAACGTGGTTCACATATGGCCGCTTCCTGACCCTCTGTCCTGGGATCCACTTTAAATCCTGTTCTTTTTACACATTTATTACTCTTGACAGATCATCTCTTCAGAAGTTATGCGTTATAAGATGTTTTTCGCATGCTTCCAGTGTGCTGGTTCTAATCACGCATTCATTAACGCATTGAATATACTGATTTGGCTGTATATCACAAAAATATATTACATGCAGTAGTGGATAGTAACGAAAAGTAAATGTCACTTGTTACTGTACTTAAGTAGCTTTTTCATATATCTGTACTTTACTTTAGTATTCCTGTATGGGGAGACTTTAACTTCAATACAAGTCAAATATCTTACATTTACTGGAGTAATATTTTACCTACTGTATCTCTACTTGAACTCAAGTACATGCTTTGTGTACTTTGTCCACCACTGATTATATGCATGATAAAAACACACAGTTAAAGAGCACTTTAACATATCTAAAATATATTTTTAAAAGAACCCATTAAAGAGGCTAGATGATGTATAGGTAGATTCCTATAGACCAAATATAGTGACCATGTGCGATGCATTTGTAAGTCACCTTCAAAACATATATTGAACCTTAGAAGAGTTAAAGATGTATACATACAGTTTTGTTAAATCTTTTCCCCCTTCCTGATTTCTTTGCACGTTTGTCACACGTTCATGTTTCAGATTATCAAACTAATTAAAATATTAGTAAAAGAAAACACAAATTAACACAACATGCAGTTTTTATTATTAAGGGGAAAACAAAATCCAAAACTACATGGCCCTGTGTTAAAAAAAAAAAAAAAGTGTTTGCCCCTTAACCTAATAACTGGTTGAGCCACCCTTAGCAGCAAAAACTGCAATCAAGCGTTTGCGATAAGCAAGGAGTCTGTTACAGCACTGTGGAGGAATTTTGGTCCACTCATCTACAGCAGAATTGTTGTAATTCAGGTTTTTGAGCATAAACAGCCTTTTTAAGGTCATGCCACAGCATCTCAATAGGATTTTGGTCAGAACTTTGACTAGGTCACTCCAAAGTTTTCATTTTGTTTTTTCTTTAGCCATTCAGAGGTGGACTTGCTGGTGTGTTTTGGATCATTGACCTGCTACAGAACCCAAGGTCGCCTTAGCTTGAGGTCACGAATAGATGGCCAGACATTCTCCTTCAGAATTTTTTTGGTGAACAGCAGAATTCATGGTTCCATTCATCACAGCAAGTCTTCCAGGTCCTGAAGCAGCAAGACAGCCCCAGACCGTCACACTACTACCACCACTATATTTTACTGTTGGAATGATTTTTTTCTGAAATGCGGTGTTACTTTTACACCAGACGTAATGGGACACACACTTTCCGAAAAGTTTAACTTTTGTCTTGTCAGTCCACAGAGTATTTTCCCAAAAGTCTTTGGGATCAAACTGAGACAAAACTTTGTTCTTTTTGCTCAGCAGCGGTTTTTGTCTTGAAACTCAGCCATGCAGATCATTTTTGCCCAGTCTCTTTCTTATGGTGTAGTCTTGTACCTTAATCTTAAGACATTAACTGAGGCAAGTGAGGCCTGTAGTTCTTTGGATGTTGTTGTGGGGTCTTTTGTGATCTCTTGGATGAGTCGTCGCTGTGCTCTTGAGGTAATTTTGGTCGGCCGGCCACTCCTGGGAAGGTTCTGCACTGTTCCATGTTTTTGCCGTTTGTGAATAATTTCTCTCACTGTGGTTCACTGGAGTCCCAACGCTTAAGAAATGGCTTTATAACCTTTTCCAGACTGATAGATTTTAATTACTTTCTTTCTAATTTGTTTCTGTATTTCTTTGGATCTCAGTATGATGTCTAGCTTCTGAGGATCTATTGGTCTACTTCACTTTGTCAGGCAGGTCCTATTTAAGAGATTTCTTGATTGTGAACAGGTGTGGAAGTAATCAGGCGTGAAATTGAACTCAGGTGTGATAAACCACCGTTTTAACAGGGGGCCAAACACTTTTTTACACACGGCCATGTAGTTTTGGATTTTGTTTTCCCTCAATAATAAAAACCTTCATTTAAAAACTGCATGTTGTGTTCACTTGTGTTATCTTTTACTAATATTTAAATTAGATTGATGATCTGAAACATTAAAGTGTGACAAACATGCAAAAGAATTAGAAATCAGGAATGTGAATCAGCACTGTTGATTCCTATAGACTACTTTGGCATTATATTTGGACTAATCTTTTTTTTTTTTTAAAGAACATACCGAATACATACACTACTTATACATGCTCCAAAAATGGACCAATATGGCAATAATATTAATTTTTTAATGGTCTAAAAATTATAGAACAATTTTTTATGCAAGATCTATTTTTATGTACATTTTTGGACAACACTGACTTTTTGTCACCTCCAGGATGGAAGATTGACTTTTTACCCTGGAAACAAAGTTGTCCAGCTCCCATATATTAACTACATGAGGGAGATGGGTTCGATCTTCCTTAACTCCTACACAAATTCTCCAATATGTTGTCCTTCAAGAGCAGGTACAGGGTAAACTCATCTTATATTTGATTTGAGACAACTTTCCAGTGACCGGTAATCTAATATATTGCTATTCTCTACTTTAATGAATTAGAGAGTTAATTAGTAGTTTATTTATATCTAACAGTTGAGTTCCTACAGCTCATTATATTTTGTGTAAACTGACAGCTATGTGGAGTGGCAAATTTGTCCATTTAACTCAAGCTTGGAACAATTACAAATGCCTCGATCTTAACACCACTACATGGATGGATCATCTGCAGGAAAATGGTTATCACACCCACCGTATGGGGAAGCTTGATTACACATCAGGAGGCCACTCAGTCAGGTGACTAGAAGAAATATAATTTTTTAATACTTTGAATTGATGTAAATTACTGTAAATACCAAAAATCAATATGTTTATAGGTGTGCTAATAATCTAATACAAGTCATGTGAAGTATAGGTGAGCATCTGGGCTGGGATCCCTTGGGAACCAACAAAAACAGAATCTAGGTGGTACAAAAGAGAAGTGTATCTGTAGACAGCCAGTTTAAACTCTGCCACAGTTAGGCATGGTGAAAGGTCTAGAGAGAAATATTGAGGTACTCTCTGGGTGTGAAGGATAACCCATGGCTCCCTGTTAAACGCAGCAACACTAGAAAAATTGTGTGCATATGTATGCAGAAGAGGGAAGATGCTGCTCTGTAATGCACAATAGTGGAGGATGCAATTGGTTATGTTTTGGATGAGGCATGAATTGGGGAGTGCTGGCTACTGAGTATAAATTCGCAGGTCAAAGATTTTGGAGAAAAGAATCAGTTTGAAGGGATGAATAAAACTGTCTTGGGCACATCTCTAATTGCACATTGTATTGGCTAAAATTGTGTTATCATCCTTTTTACATAAATAACCCCATTGGAACAGCAATCGTGTGGAGGCATGGACAAGAGAAGTGCAGTTTCTTTTGAGGCAGGAGGGCCGTCCAGTCACAGACATAATAGGTGACAGTTCCACAGTGAGAGTGATGACTAAAGACTGGAACACCACAGACAGTGCTGTGAAGTGGATCACACAAAAAGCCACAGCTCTGTCAAAGCCTTTTGCTCTGTATCTGGGGTTGAATCTCCCTCATCCGTACCGCACAGAGGACCTAGGCCCCGATGCTGGAGGTTCTACCTTCCGCACCTCACCCTACTGGCTCAAAAAGGCAAGTTGTTTTTTCGTCACATTAGCGATAGCAGCAGAGAGTAACCATTCACTGTTGTTCACTGTAGTAACATTTGAATCTTTAGCGTTAACGATTATCAAATCTTTATCTACTCTATTCTAAGCATGTGTGTGATTACTTTAGAATGTTGTACTGAGGGGAAAAAAGCATACTTAAAATCCCCTTGGATGCTCAAAAGCAGTCGAGTTACGTCACTAAGGATTAAAAATGACAATGCGCAATAAAATGTATATTCTTTCCCTGAAGGCTTTGTGACACGCAGGGCAAGTCTTAGCACTGTCTAGTTTCATTTCATTCATTTTCATTCGAATACCTAAGACAAACTCCAGAATGTGTGTTGGATTAAAGTTTATTGATTGATTAAAGTTTATTGATTTATTGTTTATTGATTAGGAGTGAGTACTGCAAAACAGCTATTAAAACGGCAAAATAATAAAAAAACAAGGTATGGCAGATTTCATTGATGTAAATTTCCAAAGTGATTATTCCACTTATACCACACTTAATTTTGTAGATTTTTTTTATGTAAAATACTTGTTGGTGGATTGTAGTGTATGTAATGCCTGTTTGTTAATTTGTCAATTCATGTATTTTACCCATTTACATTTGGTTGCATACATTGGTGACATTTTTGATTAACATAAGCTATGTATTGTATTTTTGTTTACACTTCATAATCAGTTTTGAATTATATTTCAAATCTAATAAACTATGTCAATTTTACAAAGGTTTCCATAGAACAAGTTTCCCTCCCGAAGTGGCTGCCTTTGTCCCAAATGCATCCCGTCGATTATTATTCCACCGTCACCAAAAACTGCAGTGGCAACTTTTCTGAGCAGGAGATCAGAGATATCCGAGTCAGCTATTATGCCATGTGCGCCGAAACAGACAGCATGCTTGGTAATCAGATTATGTTTGACATTTGATGCACCAGTTCGAATCAGATGTACTTAATGTTTTGTGTATGATCTCATTGTGAAATCTGATAACATTTCTCTGGTGCAGGTGAAGTGATCGCCGCTCTCAGGGACACAGGTTTATTAAACAGGACAGTCCTGCTTTTCACCTCGGACCATGGAGATCTGGCTATGGAGCACAGGCAGTTCTATAAGATGTCCATGTTTGAAGGCAGCTCCCACGTTCCGTTACTTATGATGGGGCCAGGAATTAAGTCTGGGATGGAGATCAGTTTACCGGTCTCTCTTGTAGACCTGTATCCTTCTATCCTTGGTGAATACAATTAGTCCCAATGTATCTAAAATGTCTCTGTTATAGATTTTAGATTTGTAACTGAAACTGGTCAGTTGGGTTTTGGTTTGTTTCATATAAATTTCTATGAATAAATCCAATGTTGATAGACTCTCTATATAGGTTTCTTTGATATCACAAAGTGAAGTCCAGTCTAATCTGAAAAAGACCAGCATGGCTGCATGTTTTCATTCCAAGCCAGTAGTATCTGAACTCCCCAGTCATTTAAAGAGCCAGACCTGTAGTCATTGTGCAGTTTTGTAGTAAATTGAACACTAACAATTATTTTGTAAAATAATTTAAACATAAACTTCAACAACTGTTAGTTAATTGTGCGAAATTAAAAAGCAACAGTTTTAAAATGCAAAGGTTTATTTTATTTTTTTGTATCTGCGGTGCAGCTTTTTATGCTGTCTGAGTAAAAAAAAAATCCTGCTTTTCCACACATCATATTTCATTCGTTCTAGTAAATCAATGGTAAATGCATACAGTACATCTACCTGATCTTCACTTTATGAACAACCCTAAGTTCCCATGATAAATAAAGTTCAAATAAAAAAATAAAAAACAGGAATCAGGCTAGAGTGCATAAACTTTCAGTTGAAACTGGAGAGTTGCTTGGTACAACTGTCCAGTTTCGGTAAGTCTTTAGAGAAATGGCTACTCTGCTTTAGCCTGAGATTTCAGTTCATGCCTGACAGAAGTGTAACCTAATACCTACACTCATACCAGAGTCAAACTCAATTAGATTATATTTTCCCCCATTCTGATGTTTGTTGTGAACATTACAGTATTGTATAGAATAACAATTTACCTTCACTGGAAGCTGTTCCAGCATTGCCAATGCTACTGTGTTCAAAGTGTGTTCCATGGTGTGGTAATGCTGGAGTGCAGGATTTCAAGTTTCCTGCACTGAACCCTATTCAAACACCTTCAGGGATCAACAGGAACAAAAACTGAGTGGAATCAGATGTGGATCTTGTTTGTCTGGAATGAAAACCTGCACCCAGACCAGATTTAGATTCTTTTGCACTAGCACAGTATTGTCATGTTATAATTTTCTGTATTATGTGTGTCAGACTTTGCAGGTGTCCCAATACCACATGGTTTGAGTGGTCACTCTTTGGTTCCTCTGACCTCACTGGGTAATAAGCGGTCCACTGAACCTCACCCTTCCTGGATACTCAGTGAATATCATGGCTGCAATGCAAACGCCTCCACTTACATGCTGAGACAGGATAAGTGGAAGTATATCACTTATTCAGATGGCTTGACTGTCCCACCACAACTATTTGGTAATTAGCCATGTTAATAAAGCATTGAACTGTACAGAAAGAAACAAGAATAATTTACAAGCATTAACAGGTACAGACTACCGATGTGCCCAGCAAAAAAATGGCAGCTAGTCACTAATGATTAGGATTAGCAGTGTGGAAATACAATCTCATCCTTTGTTAGCAATACAGACATTCTTGGAAGACAATAAATACAGACCATAGGTAATATTGTTTACCCAGCATCATTGCTCTTTTGTCTTACCCTTATCAGATCTGACTGTGGATGGAGCTGAGCTAAAGAATGTAGCGTCCCGTTACCCTCTTGTGTGTCAGCATCTGGACAAGCTGCTGCGCTCAGTGGTGGATTATCCCAGAGTCACTGAGACTGTCTGCCAATACAACAAGCAGCAGTTTCTGCAGTGGAAGCAGAGTCTTGGGAACAATTACACACAGGTCATTGCCAACCTGCGCTGGCACGTGGACTGGCAAAAGAATGCAGAAAATAATGAGAAAGCAATAGAGGACTGGCTTCACAGGTTATAATAATCTAAGAATGTTCGAAATCATTCTTATAGAATCAAATATACAAGAAAAAACACTCAGAACTTGCTACCAAATGCACTTTTCCATTTGTAGTTGCACCTTTTTTGCACCTTTAAAAAAATCAATTGAGTTTACTGTACACATTTTTATTGTATGTACGTTTTGAATTCAATAAAATTAATGAATGAGTATGCCTGGATGTGTCAATATTAATGTAACCAGTCGAGCAACTGAGAATCTATTATTTATAACAAACAATTTTTACAAAATGGGCTGCATACTGTTTTCAATACAGTAAGTGTCTTCGTGAAGAGATTCCTAAAGATTTTTGATGTTTTTATCAAATCCATTGAATCAGTATTATGATCTTTCTTCTGTTTTCACAACCCATTAGACCAGGGGTGTGTCCAATCATTTCCACAAAGGGCTAGTGTCGGTATTTTCATTCCATTTTAACCAAGCAAGTCCACTCTAAATTCTACCTGTTAAAATCTAATGATTTTCAATGTGGCCCTTGATTGGTTGGAATGAAAACCTGCACCCACAACAGCCCTTTGTGTAAAAGATTGGACAATTGTGCTTTAAAGCAACTGTAGCACCTGGTTCTGAAAACTACCTGCTGTGCTCAACTTCATAATGGACTGGCTACATTAAATTTCCCCCTGTGTGACTGTGTGTATTATAATACATTATAATATATATATATATATATATATATATATATATATATATATATATATATATATTATTAAGAATGGAGGCTGTATGTCATAAACACTTATAGACCAACTTTTGATTGGGATGTTCATCAAACACATATGGCCAATCTGACACCTCGCCATTTTACCATATGTGTTTGATGAACATCCCAATCAAAAGTTGGTCTAAGTGTTTATGACATACAGCCTCCATTCTTCAGGGCAGGCTTTTCACTCGATTTTGGAGCGAGCGAGAGATTTGTGAGACAGGTTATTGATGATGGATGATAAGTTGAATACTTGATGTTATAGTTCATCCTAACGGTGTTGAAGGTGGGTGGGGTCTTATGATTGCAGCAGCAATTGTAGCAGAAGCCTTCAGGTAGTGCTTTGAAAAACAACGTTATATGATGTATTGACAATTTCCACTGAACCAGAAATTTACCTCACAGCCTGGGCTAAGCCATACCTGACATTTAGAATCTTGGATGTTGGAGGTGGGATGCTTCAGATTTACAAGAGTATTCGGTTGGCAGAAAATCTGATAACAAGCTGAGGTTACATTTGAAATGCATGCAGTATATCTTTAAATGTAATCTTATTGTCTCTGGAGCACATTAGCTTATAAATAACTTTACACATTCATACTAAATGCCAAGTCACAGGGGACTGCAAGTCTACAAAATCCATTATATGTATAAATAAATCAGAGATTCCCAAACTAGGGCATGAGGGCCAGAATTTTGCCGTAGTTACAATTAATTTGGCCTGCTGTGTTGTTTATGAGAATAGTGAAAAGATGGGAAAATAGCATTTGGAAAACACTTTTGAAAAAGGAGGAGCAGCTTAATGTCTAGTTAGAGGTCACTGGATAGCTGTTTTAGTCATTGAACTGTTTTGTTCTTATTTTACTTGTACTGAATGTTTCCTGTTTATTTTTATTTATTTTTTACATATTGTGAAATGATAAATAAGAGTTGCCAGCATAGATTTTTATAGAATGTTTGGCATAATGCAATGCAATTAATTTTTGCCCCACAGACCTAAATAAGGCTAGAATTTTGGCTTCTGGTCTAAAATGTTATAAAACCAGTAAAGTGAAGTATTTGATTGAATGTACTTTGTTACTGCACTTAAGTAATTTTTGCCTTCTGTCTAAAACTTAGAAATGATTACCTTTAAACAGTGGTGCACCAGCAGGGTGATGTCTGATGGATGTCTGATGTAGTGAAATTACACGCTGCAGTACCTCGCGTGGCCTGCAGGGGAACAATAACAAGGTCCAAGCTTTTTTTTTTTTTCGGCGTCAGCTGCATGCACGTATACACACACACACACACGCCCACGCCCCCACACACTCAGACACCCAAACACAGCACGCGACTAAAGCCCGACTTTGAACAACAACGTGTTCGGGTTGTCAAGAAACCGGATCTTTTTTGTTAAAAGCAATATTATACCACTTCTTCATCACTTTCACGTCGAGGAACCGACATTATATTCGCAGTATTTCTCTGTTTGTTTGTTTTTGGTGAGTCGAAACCAAAACTGCTATTCTAAGATTTGCATTGAAAGAAAAGTTCGTGTTTTGCTTATCAAGCGAAGTAAATCGCCGTAAAAGCCGTTTGTGGTTGAATCCGATTAGTTTGTCTCATGTCTGATCAGAGTTCAGATGAAGATCTGGATCCTGAGTCGGAACAGGCGGAGGAGCTCGCAGGAACCCTCAGCAAGGTAACTTCTACATTAAATCCCACCACACACACACACACACACACCTGTACACACATATTACATCAATTAAATTAAGTCATAATAAAAAAAAATCTACTACAAGTTTCAAACCGAACATTTGACTGCAACTTGTTTTGGTCTGCAGTTCCGTCTTTTTGCCACCATGTGATATTGACACCTGTTCATTCCATGATCCATCGATTTTGCAGGAAAACCCCATTCTGACCCCACGTGACATGTTTATATTTCTATGCTTGGTTATTGGTTATTGGTTCTTAATTTGTTTTTAATTGTTCGCGGATGGCTGACACTCTGACGTCACAAAATGGACATTGCACCCTAAGGTGCACCTAGAGACTGGAGTTGAATAGGAGGAAACATTTCAGTGATCCAGGTCAGGTTTCACTGCTGGCTGACAAACAACAAAAGAGTTTTTTTTTCTCATTTTCTTACTCACAGTGACGTTATTTTAGTTTTATGAGTGAGAAATACAATATAAAAGAAGTAGAGACAGGAAATGGACTCAGAGCCTGTACTGGGTCCTTGAGCAAGGCCCTTAACCTTCAAATGCTGAGCTGTAAAACTAAGATAAATGTAAGTCGCTCTGGATAAGGGCATCTGCCAAATATCGTTAACGTAAATGTATGATTTGAGTTACGGCAGAACTAGTTGGGAGAATATGAGATTGCAAGCAAGAATATGTTGACAGCGGGACTAGTATGAAGGTGGTAGATCATTAGGTGGTAGGGAGGATGTTCAGGCATTGGACTATGGATAGAAAGGTCAAAGGTTTAAATCCCAGCACTACCAAGCTGCCATTCTTGGGCCCTTGCGCAAGGCCCTTGAACCTCAACTGCTGAGATAAGAGTATTTGACAAATGCCTTAAATGAAAGATGAAAGTTTGTGACTTATAGAGCGGGAGGTGGATGTGATCTGATCATTGTTATGTAATCAGCTTTAAAAGCTGCGTGTGACCAAACCCCCCATCAACTTCTTCCTACTCATCAACTTGGGGTTGTATTCCTTCCCAGTACCATGAGTTTGTGCTGTATATTTAAGGGTTTGCTTTAATCAACATAAAATATACACCGCATGATTTTTTTTGTCCATCTGTAAACTTGCTCAGTCATGCAGTTTTCCAATCAGCCATTTAAGTTGCTGCAGTACAATAATAATAATAATAATAAAACCCCCAACCAGATAGAGAATGCAGAAAAAGTCTAAAGTCTGATTTTCCTTGTGGTGGACTGGTTTGAGCTTTTATTTTTCCACACAACAGTCTCACCTTGTTGAGTAGAAGTTGAGGAAAAAGGTCAGATGATTTGAGCTGGTCATTTGATTTAAGCACTTTTTAAAACCATAGTGAGCAGAAAAGCATCTCAGCATGCACAAAACATTAAACTGTAAGGTGGAAGGGGTATAAGAGCTGAAGACCAACATTCACTTCTATCAGCCAAGAACAAGAATCATGGTCACAAGCTCACCCAAACTGGGCATAAAAAAAAAAAACCTAGTATTTTTCCTGTTTTCATTGAGTCTGTGCACTATTTAAAACATTTGACTTGTGTCTGAACGATTTAATGCACTGTTCTGCTGCAACATGATTGGCTGATTAGACATCTGTATAAATGTATGAATGGACAGTGAGTGTATTTGTAAAATCTCAAATTTTGAATATACAAATTGCTGTTTTGATAAGGAAATTATACATCTTTGCTCACCGTTAGCTTGTTGCTAACAAAAGAAGAACGCAGAGAACCAAATGTTTTTCCCCCACTGTGTGTGTCGAATGCATTAAGATTAAGAAAACATGGTCGTTATTTCAATCTGCAGATTACTGTTTACAATAAAAGTCAAATGCAATCCCACAGGAGTCACTATCAGTGATAAGTTGCATAAGCATTGAAGTTAGTTTTGCCTTAAAGATTTGCCTTAAAAGTAATTCTAGGTGTAGCTCTTCGGTTATGGTATAAGGTGGTAGCTCTGGTTAAGGTGTAAGGTGGTAGCTCTGTGGTTATGGTGTTAGGTGGTAGCTCTGTGGTTGAGATGTGAGGTGGTAGCTCTGTGGTTGATATATGAGGTGGTAGCTTTGGTTAAGATGTGAGGTGGTAGCTCTGTGGTTGAGATGTGAGGTGGTAGCTCTGTGGTTGAGATGTGAGGTGGTAGCTCTGTGGTTGAGATATGAGGTGGTAGCTCTGTGGTTGAGATGTGAGGTGGTAGCTCTGTGGTTGAGATATGAGGTGGTAGCTCTGTGGTTGAGATATGAGGTGGTAGCTCTGTGGTTGAGATATGAGGTGGTAGCTCTGTGGTTGAGATGTGAGGTGGTAGCTCTGTGGTTAAGTTGTAAGGTGCTAGCTCTGGTTAAGGTGTGAGGTGGTAGCTCTGGTTAAGATGTAAGGTGGTAGCCCTGTGTTTGAATTGTGAGGTGGTAGCTCTGTGGTTGAGATGTGAGGTAGTAGTTCTTTGTAGTTGTGAGGTGGTAGCTCTGTGGTTGAATTGTGAGGTGGTAGCTATGTGGTTGAATTGTGAGGTGATAGCTCTGTGGTTGAGATGTGAGGTGGTAGCCCTGTGTTTGAATTGAGGTGGTAGCTCTGTGGTTGAGATATGAGGTGGTAGCTCTGTGGTTGAATGTGAGGTGGTAGCTCTGTGGTTGAGATGTGAGGTAGTAGTTCTGTGTTTGAATTGTGAGGTGGTAGCTCTGTGGTTGAGATGTGAGGTAGTAGTTCTGTGTTTAAATTGTGAGGTGGTAGCTCTGTGGTTGAATTGTGAGGTGATAGCTCTGTGGTTGAGATGTGAGGTGGTAGCTATGTGGTTGAATTGTGAGGTGATAGCTCTGTGGTTGAGATGTGAGGTGGTAGTTCTGTGTTTGAATTGTGAGGTGGTAGCTCTGTGGTTGAGATATGAGGTGGTAGCTCTGTGGTAAATGTGTGGTATCTTATTTTTCTATATACAAATCCAATTCCAAAAAAGTTGGAACAATGTGCAAAATGGAAATAGCCATATATTTTATTCACAATAAACAAACAAACAAACAAAAAAACATACCGAAAGTTTAAACTGAGAGTATATCAAATTTAAATGGAAAAAATAAGGTCGTTTTATATTTGATGGCTGCAACAGGTCTTAAATAAGGTTGGGACATGGGTTTGTTTACCGCTGTGTAGCATTGTGTCTTCTATCCATATATTTTTTGGTATTTAAGTTTTGTGAGAGAAATGTTGTCCTTTATGTGTCTGATACAGGATTCTAGCTGCTCAACAGTTCTGGTGTTCTTTGTTGTATTTATAGTTTAATAATCCAACAAACGTTTTTAAATGGTGAAAGGCCTAGATTGCATGCAGGCCACTTCAGCAAAGGCACTCTGCTACTAAGAAGGTTACTCTATTAAAATAGATGCAGTATGCAGTTAGTATTGTCTTACTCAAATATGCAAGACCTTCCCTGAAAAAGATGTTCTCTGAATTTAAACATTTGTTGTTCTAAAACGTGTATATATTTTTCAGCATTGAGGGTGCTTCAGTACATTTTAAATGGCACAGTGATTATTGTTTCTGGATCACGCCTTCTTCTTTGCATGATAGAGATTTAACCTGGCATTTGTGGATGACATGGCAAACTGTGTATACAGACAATGATTTCTGGGGGTGTTAATTAGCTTATTTAGTAATTTCCATTACAGAATCTGCCTGAGTGCTCGAAGATCACTTGCATTTTCTCCCTTGTGCACAGAGATTTTTCCAGATTCTTTTAAATTTGTGATGATATTATGAGATATTAAATTGTTTTGCATTTTATGTTGAGGAACATTTTTCAAAATGGTTCACAATTTGTAGACAGTCTTTTATTGATTGGCGAAGCTCCGCCCATCTTTACTTCTGAGAGCTCTAAAATACGCTACTTGTACACAATTATCTTACTGACCTGTTGTTTTTAAACTGTTTAATTTTAACACCTACATTTTCAAGATTTCTATTGCCTTATTCCAACTTTTTTAAAACGTGTTGCAGCCATCAAATTAAACATTACTCTTTTCTCCTGTATATTTCTTAGTTTAAACATTTGATATGTTTTTTATGTTCTATTGTGAATAAAATATGGGTTTATGAGATTCGCAAATCATTTTTATTTACCTTTTTGCACTTTGGGTTTGTAGTTAGGGTAATAAATGATACAAGTTATAAAACAATATTCCTGGCGCTTTGTTTTCAGTGGACCAACTATATCCATGGATGGCAGGACCGCTGGGTTGTACTGAAAAACAACACACTAAGCTACTATAAGTCAGAGCATGAGCGAGAGTATGGCTGCAGAGGATCACTCTGTCTCAGCAAAGCTGTCATCAAGGTAAGACTCATCCCTGGATTTAACAGCACTACATTAAAAATCTTAAAAAGTAGATATGCATGCAACAGTTTGAAATGTCACCCACTTGCTCTAATCCCTAATTCTCAAAAACCACATCTTCTCCTGTCTGCCAGTGAGCAGGAATCTGAGGCTATTGTGGGCACTAATTCATTTATTAATCCCAATATACTGTATGGCAGTTGAGTTCACTTACTAGGAAGAAGGGAATGAAAACGAGTGAGCGAATTTGGACATTAAATTGGTCAGCAAATATCATACCAATAATTTCTCTAGAGGGATCGATAAAGTATTTTGATTCTGGTCATGTATCAAAAAGGAGTTGATTCACCTACAGTGTATTAACATCTGTTGTGTATCATAAAACAGTATTTTATTATGGTTATGTTTATTCAACTTTAATACATAAAACACATAAAATCAACACTTTCAGCCACATTTAATTTAATTACATTTAAAAACATGAAATAAATCATCATTAAGAATAAACAAATGTGTGCATACATTATACAGAACATTTTCGCAGTGTTTCCTGTCCGTGACCTCGAGCTGACTACAGATCTAAACGCCATAAGATTTGCTCGCTCTTGCTAATTCTGGTTTCGGCGAAACTTGCGTCTGCGCCATCTCATGTTGCAGTATGGGAAATAGTCTGTTAGAATGCATTGTGGGTACAAACGAGTGAGCAAATACTGTATAGGGAATTAATCAAAATTCGGACACCGTTACAAAATATCCGACACCCGTGAGATCTGGAGCCGTTTCAGACACAGCTAATGTGATGTGTCATTTAGCTGCATCGCATCGAGTCTGTTCTCTGTTCGTCATCTTTATTGTTGACTTACTAATTAATAATCATACTATTGGAGAAGTATAGATATATAATAGATTAAACAGTCATTCCAAAGACAAAACTAATATAGTAAAAAAGTATTTGATGGTATTTGAAAAGTTAAGTTGGCTTCCCCCAAAAAATATGCTGTGTTTAATTAATTCATATTGTTTGTATTGTATAAAAAATAAGGGAGTGCTGAGGAGGCTTGGAAGTCGGGCGTGTGCTCCATAGTCTTGTTTGAACAAGCACAGCTTGTTGCCTCTCACTAAATCCCCAGGACGGCCTAGTTCATACACAGATCTTTTGTTGTCAAGCCTCAAGTATGCGGAAACGGTCACGTGGAGCAGATTCAGACCCGGTTTCACCACGTTTCACCTGCTTTACTTTTATTAGCTCTTGTCCATATAATCCTCACAGATACCATAGCACTCTGTTTTGTCCTGTCAACTGCTGGATTTGGATTTACTACCACGATTGTATAACGTTTTGACTCACCTGCTCATATTTCTTAATCAGTAACTGATGCCAAGTTGTGACACATCCACCCCTCCGCCCCCTTCCTTTTTTTTCCCAAAGCACGTTATGCATTAAAAATTATGCAACAGCCATGTGGTAATTTTTCAGCAAGTGGATGACAGTCCCAGCTGAAATGGCCCTTAGTAAGCAGGGAAGTATGCAGTGTGCTGACATTATTTCATCCCAGACTGGAATTTTTATCAGGTCAGCAGACAAAATCATTGAAAGCAGCACAGTGCTGTGCTTTCTGCACAAGCGAGAGCCGGATGAGTCCAAAGTGTTGGGGTCTGTTTCTTGTAGCAGGCAGACGCTGAGCGCGTAGGGGGAAAAAAACGGATTTAAGGGCCAATGAGAAACTTTGTAGAAATAATTGAAACGTAATTTGAAACGTGGTTTGGATTCACTTTATTTCGGAAATTAGTCCCTGAAGTTAAAATGAAGTTGAACAATGAGATTAACGTGCAGAGTGTCAGTTTCAAGTAAAGGCTATTGTTGGTCTTACTTGCATTTCTTTCAGAAAAAAACTTATTCATATAAATTATTTATCTGTGATTTAGTTGTTTTTGTGGCTGTTTTAACAGTGAAGAGCACAAATGTCAGAATAAATCAGTCAGATGCATTGCCAAAAAAATGCCATGAGTCAAAATTTAACAAAGGCTGCTTTAGAATGTATGATTTGCATCATAATAATGTTGTTATGGGCAAAAAAAAAATGGTGGGCAAATACCACCTTCAGGACCACAGGGTTTTGGACCAAAGCATCTACATGTAAAAAGTGTTTAAAGTGGGGCAGTCTTGTATCATAAGGCTGTTGTGAGTAAACTATTTTTTTCAACATATGTTATTGCATTGTTATACTACATTATTTATTAAGAACACGGTCCAAAGTCTGTTATTCCACTTATACCAAAGCAATACCAACATTTACAATCTTTCATTTATTTATGAGTGACACCACACACATTTTAACGGATTAGAGTTCGAAGTAATGTTATGGAAATACAAGTCTAATTAATTCTTGTTATAACCTTTGATAAGCCATTATTTTTCACCAGCCTCTCTCTCTCTCTCTCTCTCTCTCTCTCTCTCTCTCTCTCTCTCTCTCTCTCTCTCTCTCTCTCTCTCTCTCTCTCTGACTCTCTCTCTCTGACTCTCTCTGACTCTCTCTGACTCTCAAACTCTCTCTCTATCTCTCTGACTCTCAAACTCTCTCTCTCTCTGACTCTCAAACTCTCTCACTCTCTCTCTCACTCTTTAACTCTCTCTCTCTCTCTCTCTCTCTCTCACTCTTTAACTCTCTCTCACTTTCTCTCTCTCTCACTCTTTAACTTTCTCTTTCTCTCTGACTCTCAAACTCTCTCTCTCTCTCTGACTCTCAAACTCTCTCTCTCTCTTTCTCTCTCTCTCTCTCTCTTCCTCACTCTTTAACTCTCTCTCTCACTCTTTAACTCTCTCTCTCTCTCTCTCTCTCTCTTACACACTCTCCCTCTATCTCTCTCTCTCTATCTCTCTATATCTCTCTCTCTCTCTCTCTCTCTCGGTGTCTTGTTAATATCCTGAAACCCAGAAAGTGTAACCTAGACCAAGAACTTTTTCTGTTTCCAAAGGCTTCTATAAATGTTAAATAAACTTCTCATAACAGTTCCACAAAAATAACCTTCTGATCGTTCAACCAAACTGCTTTGCATATAAGAAAACTTTGATTTATAAGGCCGCAAGCTGTTGGTTATCAGTTCTAGACTATTGCAATGCCATTTGAAGGGAAACAAATATAATTTGTATATAATGTATTGTACAAGTCTATGAATGAGCGTTTAGTTTATTTATTTATTTTAATCCTGTGTTTATTGATTGCATTTTCACTGCATGATGTCACTATAAACATGCTGTGATCATTTGTTCTGGATTTAAGTGTCTGATTCCTGTATGAAATCGGACAAACACAACTTGATTGACCTTCTTTGCTGAAATGTAGGTAGATTTGTATTTTTCTGTCTCTACCCACAGCCACACGATTTCGACGAATGCCGCTTTGACATCAGTATAAATGACAACATTTGGTACCTGCGGGCTGAAGACCCCGACCTCCGGAGCCAGTGGATTGACACCATTGAACTTCACAGGGTAAAAACAGACGTTGCAGAAATGCTTGGTGAAACCGTGTGTTAATTTTCTTACACACGTCTTCATTCTGATCCGTGCTGTTCGATTAGATTAAAGGTTGTTTATAGTTTAGCAGAACCTCATTTAGGATCTTTGATTTGAAAATCAAAAAAAGAAAGGGTTTTTTTTGTAAAATCATTTATTGCACTGCAGATTTCAGTCTTAATCTATTAAATGTTTATGCTTCCAAAGTAAGAAATGATCCACATGGACATGATCCACAGGACATGTAAGTTCCTCTAGTTTGGATAGCCACAAGGTTCAATAACAGTTCAACAAACATTCTCGAGCTTTAGCTTAATGAGTAGAGGTGTGACATTGCTCCATGATATATATTCTAGACATACTGCTTTTGCATCAAATTCAACGTAAGATATAGTGAACATGATATTTTTTTCTATGTATGTTTTACTTACGAATGTATTCCTCTCACAGTGCCATGGCCTGTTTCTTAGGTTTTATTGAGAAAACTTTCTGTCTCAAAAGTACCTATTTCTGTTTCTCCAAATGGATAAAAATCCTACAAATCCAAATGATAAGCTATTTATAAACTATTGCTCTGATATGCGTAACACTTTTTTAGCTTTATATGTCCCAGACAGTAAAGTACTGAAGGTCATCACATTAGTGAGTTCCTCAATGCAGATTGGAGAAGGTCATTGTTCCACCATGTGTTATTTAGAAGCTTTTCCTCCCAAACAGAATCAATTCCATTTTTTTAAACAATGTTTTGTGCCGGATATTTGCTGACAAGTCTGATGTCATAGTATTCGGACTTCACATTCTCCATTTTAAGAAACTGGTTAGACAAGATGTTTTTAGTCCCATTTTTGAGACAGGAATGTGTAACTGTCTTTGGATGTTATCTTGGAAGGTTGAGTAAGCCTGTTCCTTTAACACATAGCTTGTATTGATCCTGAGTGTGTGGGTGTTATTGAGATGACTGCATTCTTAATTTATTTTTTATTTTTTTAATCTATAAAACTGTAGCATGTGATAGTTTTGTTAATAATAACTCACATGGTTTAAAAGTAAGCCCTTATCTGGGCCGGAATCTTAATGTGAGTTGTGTATCAGTGTATCACATTTTAAAAGGAATATAGTTTGTATCCAGCACATTTCTCTGTAGAGGAGTGTACCCTGTCTGTAAGTTGTTTTGATCCTGGTTTTGTAGTACTTGTTTTGAGGTAAAAATGGGGTAAAATGTCAACAAAGTCTTTGTGTTAGTCATTATCTGACTCATTAGTGTGCATATAGGGTGTGTGTGTGTGTGTGTGTGTGTGTGTATAAAGTACAAAAAGAATGATTGGACAGCATGAGGTTGCACAAGTTGTTCTACTAGAGCGCCCTCTGCTGGGAGAAACTAGAATTTTGATTGTCACTCAAAAATATATCCCAATATCATTTTTATAGTATTGTCCCTTGAGATGTATAGTATCTCACAAAAGTAGTACACCCCTCGCGTTTAAGCAACCACTTTGGTAGATCTTCTCAATGGACAATACCATAGAAATAAAACTTGGATATATATTTTAGAGTAGTCAATGTGCAGCTTGTATATCAGGACAGATTTACTGTCCTCTGAAAATAACTCAACATACAGCCATTAGAGTCTAAATAACTTTCAACAAAAGTGAGTACACTCTAAGTGAACGTTTCAAAACTGTCCAAAGTGTCAATATTTAGTGTGAGCACCATTGTTATCTAGCACTGCCTCCTCCTGGGCATGAAATTCACCAGAGCTGCACAGGTTGTTGCTGGGATCCTCTCCTACTCCTCCATAATAACATCACAGAGCTGCTGGATGACAGACACATGGTGCTTCTCCACCTTCCCTTCATCATTTTCTGAAGGGAGGACCTCATGTATAACTTCAGAATTTCACAGTACACGTTAGAATCCATCTCCCTTAATGAAACGCAGCTCCCCAGTACCAGATCATGATGCTACCACCACCATGCTTGACTGCAGGCAAGACACAATTTTCTTGGTTCTCCTCACCAGGATGTCGCTAGACATGCTCAACACCATTTTAGCCAAACAAGTTTATCTTAATCTCATCAGATCATAGGACATGGTTCTTGCAATCAATCCCTCTAAATCAATGCTGGCAGCACTCATGTGTCTATTTTGTTCTGAGTGGAACCCGTCTTGGAAAACCTCTGTATGACCCTGGCCACTGTACTGTAATTCAGTTTCAGGGTGTTACTGATCTTATAGCTTAGGCCATCTTTGTGGAGAGCAACAATTTATTTTCTCAAATCCTTTGGTGCCATGTTGAAAATCCAGTGGTCAGTATGAACACAAACTTTGAACTGCTCTAATACAAGATACACACATTTGCATGGTCCTGTCAAGCAGACAAAAACATGAACATGATGAACATGTGTCTTTGGATTAACGTTGAGGCAATGGATTACAGCAGTGAAGGCTGGAGACTGACTAACGATTCAGGCATATCTAAAACTATCAACACATGATGATTCAGGATTTAATATGAATTAGAAAAAACGACTCGTTAGCCAACATTGTATTGCATGCAGCTTTTTGTTTATTCGTGACCACACACAGGGCTCAGATGTCCCACATGGAGCATTCAAACCCTCTCTCACACTGGTCCACCACACCAAGGATCCCAGCAACATGTTTACACACTTCACCTAACCTTCGTGGGTTCTTGGCTTTGTTCTGCGGTTCGGACACCGACAAGGAGCTCGGGAGATCACAACACTTGGTGTATTAAACCTCGGGAGGTAAAACCAATGCATTAGCCATAGTGGGTTAAACAGTGCATATCTATCTATCTATCTATCTATCTATCTATCTATCTATCTATCTATCTATCTATCTATCCATCCATCCATCCATCCATCCATCCATCCATCCATCCATCCATCCATCCATCCATCCATCCATCCATCCATCTCATTTATTTATATATATATATATATATATATATATATATATATATATATATATATATATATATATATACCGGACATTAGCGTGAAAAAAACTTAGCGTGGCGTATATATACACAAGTGTGTATACATAAAATAATAATAATAAAAATAAAAAACACTGCACATAATAAGCTTTTAGTATTGGTGTGTTTACTGACTTTTGTCATTTAAAAACGCTGTCTTATTGCATTAAACCACGTTCTGCGTTTTACAATATCCCTCTTTTCCCGCGATTCCAAATCCCTGTTCCCGTGGTATTATCTCCAGATCTTATTTAAAGTTGTAGTACATCACTGTAGTTAGTAAAATTTAGTTAGCAATGTGATTTAATATTAAATTACACATACAGACTTACGCGGACACGCACGTGCAACGCGCACTGATAACCTCCCCAGTTACCATAGCAACGACCCAAACAGAGGAGGTTTTAACAGCGCGTGACGCTCCAACACTCACCAAACACATGCGAAATATCGTACACATTGTTTGAGCAAATCCAGACTCAGATATGCCTTTACTGAAACTCCCGTGTGGACCAGATACTAGTGTGGTACTTCAGGTAAACGTTCTAAGTGAAAAGATTTGAAGTAAAAAAAAAAAAATGGCATCACCGGAAATGCTTTATGACAAGACATGCGCAGTATCATCTGAACGCGTTTGTTATCGTTTAAATCTGAGATAGATAGATAGCTGGATGGATGGATGGATGGATGGATGGATAGATAGATAGATTGATTGATTGATTGATTGATTTTATTATGTGCTACAACCGACTGCAGCTTTGGTTACTAGGATAAAAATGGCAAATTAACTCTAATTATTTATGTTGTGTTTAAGTTTGTGACGTTCAGATGTTGTGAAATATTAAGAAAGTGAATAGGCATCTTAAGCTTTAACTAACAAAAACACTTTGAGCAGTGTAATACTGAATCGGTTTTCCAGTCATTGCATTGCTTTGCTGGGGAATTTTGCCTAATTTAGATTATTTCCTGACAGATCCTTGTATCCATTAAATGAGTTAACAGAAAGTCAGCTGGTCCACCAATTTGTCTGTCTATGCCATGGAAATTGTTTATCTGATTTGTAAACTCTGGCTCTCCCTGTGTAGTTCAGAACGCTGCTGCTGAGCAGTCTGAGTTTGGGTCTCCTGGTTCAAACTGAACGTGGAACAAAAGGCCATTCAACCACATATAAAGACATTCAGCCATATAATTTTTTCATGCCTCTAAATTTGTAGAAACAGTATGGGGAGAACCTTGTTTAGCCAGAAAAGTCTGGTGTCCCAATACCTTTGCTTATATAGTATATGTGTTGCTCATGGGTGGACAAATTTCATCCTAATGTACCTATCTTAAGCCAATTTTGTGTTCAATAGCCAAATATAACACTTTAAATATCTTGACATTTGCCAAAGTTTTCATTTTGAAGGTATGGATGTTTAAAATGAATGAAATTCACATTGGAAACTCTGAAATGAGCGCAAGGAGATAACACTTTGGTGCATAGGCGACATGCTGGCCATCGACTGGTGAGGTTTTGTTGAGAGTGCAAACATGAAGTGCTACATAAAAAACCCAGCAGTGGATTAGGACTATGGCTATTCTGTTACCTCCACACACTATCTATATTACTGTTTTTAACTAGATAACTAGCAGCCTAGTCAGTGAATATTCCAGGAAACCAAAACTTCTAGGACTAGGTGATTAGGATTTGTTTTAGAATATCTTACTGGTGGACTTCAGCAACTGGTATCGCAGCCAGTTTTGCTATTTCTAAAACACCGTTTTTTCACACTGCGATTTGCTTTGGACAATACAATGTTGTTATATGTTGGCGAAAAATCTTTTGAAATTTTGCATGTACATGTGTTTTTTTCTGGTGTGGGATTGGCGAATCGGGCTTCAGATGGTGACTTTCTGCTAAAGCAATGCATTCTGTGAATAAAACATGAGCTGTTGCTCCTAAAGGGAGACGAACAGCCGTAAAACCTCAGAATTACGCTCAACACTCAGCCGGTCCATGCTTTTTCCCTCTGTGTCTCTGTGTCCCCATCACTCACCTCACCCACCCACACGCACACACACTTCTTTGTTTCCGCTGGACTGGCGCAAGGGATGGATGCTGCTGAGCGGCTTAAGCAGGAGGTCTCTGTGTGTGTGTGTGTGTGTGTGTGTCTGTGTGTGTGTGTGTGTGTGTGTGTCTTGTTCTCCCACATCCCCTCCCTTTCTCATTCCTCATGCTTCGCACACACACATGTAATTCCTCACAGCAAGGCTCACATTGCAAGATCAGCTGCCTTTATTCTTCAATCGTTATGTTTTTTATATTTTTTTCTTTTATAACACTTGAGAGGAAAAAAGCATCATTTTCCACCTCCGACTCGCGCTTCCTCACCACATGTCTGCAGACAGGCTATTAGGAAATACTGGGAGTGTCTGTTCAGAGCACTGAGGGGCCATGCTCAGGCCAGCCAGCCAGGATTGTAGCAGCACGCTTTTCTGCTTTGGCTGCTGGAATGGACGAATGGTGGGGAAGAATATGGGCATGTTTGCATGTATGCTGTTGGATCACATTGACTTTCTGCTATTGTCCCTCAAAAACAGCAGTAGAGTTTGTTTTGCGTGTTATTTTATTGTTTTTGTTTTTATACTGTCTCCGGATGCAAGCATTATCTTTTATTAGTTTGTAAGCTTTATTTATGTATTGTAATTTATGTTCCAACTAATCATGTGCAAGAGCGTATGTTTTGCAGACTAAAGTGACTGCTGGACTGGAAAGTAAATTACAGTCTATATTTGTAGTGATGTGCTTTGTATATCACTACACACTTGGCTGCACATGGCTGGTTTGATTGATTCATGCTCATCTGAATAATTTCAGGTTTTTTAAAGATTGTTTGTGATTTAGGAATTTATTGTCAGATTTAAAGCCTGGGCTGGACTACTCTTCATAATCCCTCAGCTTTAAAAATGGCTGTCTGAACGTAAATGTGGTCAAGAAATGCTCATATCTCTCCAGGATAACGTAGAAAGGTGTTTACAAGCATAGTAAAGGCTATGCTTTTAACTGAAATTCAATTTCTTTTGTCCACCTTTATATCCAGGACTGGTGATACTAATGGGGCAGTATTTGATGAATCCAGCAAAGCATAATTTAAAACCAAAAAACTATAATTTAGACATGAGACATTTTTACTTACTTGGCACCTCTCTGCTTGTCTCTAGTCACTTAGCCAATGTTACATTTCTGGATGGTGATCACCATATAGGATGCTTTAAATGCTGTTTCAAAGTTAATATTCTAGCAGATTTTATTGGATTTTATTGGAGTGGTTCTAGTGTTTATAAGAAAATCAAGTTCTTGATTCTGTGCACTTCAGAAAAGAAAATTTGAGTCACTGAAAAGCCTTTAAGTTTATTTTAATGTGTATATTTGTGTGTGATTGCAGGCTGAGTCAGGTTATGGTTCAGAAACTAGTCTGCGGCACCATGGATCCATGTTGTCCCTCACTTCTGCCACCAGCGGCCTCTCAACGACCTCCACATCTTCCTTAAAAGTAAAGAAAATTCTCTCAGTACTTATATAATACTATTGCTTGTGGATTGGTAAAGGATTTAATATATAATGCTTCAAGCTATATTGTGCTAAATACTAGTTCCTTTATCAAAACAATTATAAGACAATTATTAGCATGGATTGTGCAGCATTTGCAATTGAAACAAAACTAGAAATCGGAGACCTTATTGAAACGTTCATATATAGACTGAGAACCTCAAATATATATTTGCAAACATGATCCTTTGATAAATATGCATTACTATTTATTACAAAAAAGATTTATTGTTTGATGTTTGGTCACTGTGCAGAAAGGCAACAGTCTCAGAGAAAAGCTGGCAGAGATGGAGACATTCCGGGACATTCTGTGCAGACAAGTGGACACACTGCAGCGTTACTTCGACAACTGTGCAAATAGGGATTATAGAGAGGGTTTTTTCAGGGACAAAGGTGAGATGTTTATATATTTTATTTCATATATGTATATACTGTGTATATATAAATATATACCGATCTGCAATGTAACTGACAGTTGATGTGAATAACATTATCAAGGGGCCCATGCCAAGGGGTGGATTTATTATTATTAGGCAGTTTGGGCGAAATTTGGAAGTTAGGCAAAATTATTATGGATGTCAGTTTACGAAATTAACGAATCGGAAGAGTTGTCAGGTGGAGGGATCTCAGTGACTATGACAAAGGCCAGTGAATGCTAGATCATCAAATCTTCAAATAGCATATTTTTTGAGATGTTGCTATATATAGTGGTAGGAAGTGTAATGTTCTTGGCAGGTTCTGCTGAGAAACCTTGGGTCCTTGCATTCATGTATATGTTACTTTGAGATGTACTACCTACCTAACCACTGTTGCAGATCAATGGCAATGGTATTCCTAATGGCAGTGACCTCTTTCAGCAGGATTACATGATCTGCCAAACTGAAAAAAAAAAAATGGTTCCGAATGGTTTGAGGAACACTGAGTTCATGATCTTCATTGTTCCCAAATTTCCCAAATCTCGAAGTCCTACACAGTTTTGGACAGGTGGTTGTAATGTTATGGCCGAATGGTTTATATATCAAACAATACTATTTTGGCAGCTGATCAAATCCAAACTGGACTGTAAATCTACATGATATCTTAAATCTAGATAACATGAAGATAAGCCATGCATTTTCATGTGTGTAAGTTGTACTGTGTGCTGCTTAGACTCTTCTGCAGGTTCTAGTATTCATTTGGCTGCAATGTGTAGTTTGTTTCTAGTTTGACTAGTCTTTCTCCCACGTGCATTTCCAGTACCAACATTTGCAATTCCAAAGAAAAGTAGGAGAAGGAAACTAAAAGTAATTACATGCAAAAGGCATCTGTATTACCTGCAGAAATGATTTTTGAAAACTTGCCTTATAATATGAATTCCCCAAATCTAAATGTGAGTGGGAATATCAGATAGTCAGTTTTAATATCAGTAGAATATCAGTATAATGAAGACAAACACCTTGTAATTAAAGTTCCCAAATGAGAACCATGTGGCTAGCTGGCCATGTTCTGAGAACAATTCTGTTGTCAATCTGTTTTAGTATTTACTTAAGTAATTATATTTAGCTATTTTATTTTATTGGTAGTAATGTTATAGCTTTAATGACTACTTAATAATCTATGTTCTGTTTGTCACGCAGTAATCGAGGATGATGAAGATGATTTTTCCACCATACAAATTGATGGAGACTACCTTCTCAACTACAATAGCGGCAAAGAGAAGTGTAAGTATGATTGCATGTCTTTCCATATTTTATTCATTGTTTAAGCTAAAGTTCTTGGTTATAGTTGCATAGCATTTCAGAGTAATTGAAATATCTCAAGAACTAAATAGTCACCACCAGAGGTGAAATAAACTGCAGCCTCAATTCCAAAAATTTGGGAAAATATAAATAAAAACAATGCAATGATTCGCAAATCTCATAAAGCTATCTTTGTTATTAACAATATAGAATAGAATACATATTAAATGCTTAACTGAGAAAAATGTTAAGGAAAAAATAATGCTATTTTGCATTTGCTGTAAAAACAAACGCTGAAAAAGTGTTAGAAAGTAAACACTTGGAGGAACATTTTGTAACTGATTAGGTTAATTGGCAACTAATCAATAACTTGATTGGATACATAAAATGTGTTTTAGAGAAGCAGAGAAAAATTGGGGTGGTACATGGACAGAAGTTTGTGGACACCTGATCATAAGTTTAATGTGAATTTTTTACCATCAAACTCCAAATATATATCCCCATTTGCTGTTATAATGACTCCCCTCCTCGAGGAAGCTGTTCCATTAGATTTTGGAGTGTGCTTAAGGAGATTTTTTTCTGTCAACCACAAGGGCATTGGTAAAGTCGGGTAGGGATGTAGGGTGAGACTTCCTGGGGTTCAGTGTTCTGATACATCTCAAAGTTGTTCAGCTGGATCGAGGTCAGAGCTCTATAGCAGGCCACTGAAGATCTTCCACTCCAACCCATGTAAACCTTCTTGGGGCTCACTTTATGCAAAGGGGTATTATCATATAGGAACAGGTTCGGGTTATCAGTTTGGGGAAGATCCCAATTTAGTTGGAAAGGTAAGGTGTCCCAATACTTTGTCCCTGAAGTCCTGCAGAGACAAGTCCGGTGCTCTACAAGTACCTTTCTATTTGATTCCTACCACTTGATGCATAAGAAGCAAACAATGGAAAAATAAACATCCCTTAAAATATTTGCAACAATTTCTAATGTTACTTAATTTCAGTTATATAGCCTTTATGTTAAATCATTTTGTAAATTGTTTTTCACAAAAAACCACTTAGCGGCTGGAAACCTGGCTTTATTTAGCTACAAATAATCTGTCATGTCTGATGGACAGTTCATAAATGAACACCATAGTAGTGAATATATTTAAATTATTTAATATTATGTTGGATTTACAATGTTACTGCAAAAGGCACAAGCTTGCAGCATGATGCTAGCATGTCTACGCATGACTATATTTGAGTTCTGTGGGGGAAAAAAAAACCTTGTTCTTTCCATGTTTTTGCTTTAGTGTTCTTTAATGCCAGCATGAAAGCAGCCATCGGCATTGATTTCAAAGGTGAAGCCATCACTTTCAAAGCCACCACAGAAGGCATACTCTCTACAATGTCCCACTGCATCGACATCATGGTCAAACGTGAGGAGAACTGGCAGAAGCGGCTGGATAAAGTATGTCTACAAATAAATAAAATCCAATGATTTTATTGTTTAGACTGGATTATAAGGGGGAAATATTGGGTTTTGTTTACACAATCAAAAGGGAATATTCCACCCATGTGGTGCTAAATGATGATTTTTTTTCAATCTTGCTCCTCATGTTACATTGATACACGAGGCACCTAAAAACTTTTTTCAGATAAAGCAGTGGGTAAAGCAGTACAAATCAAATTTCTAAAGCAGAAATATAAATCTTGTGAAGAAGACAAGACACTGTTGTAATTCTTACTTTTATTACTCATTGACTGTCTGTGAGAGTTGGACTGTGGAATGGAGGATTGATACCTGAAGGAGAAGAAATAATTTCATAACCTAATGTACAGTACAGTGGTAAAAATTTGTTTGTAGTAAAATTCTGTCTGTTTCTATGTAACCAGTTGCTGTAGTTAAGATAAATGAATGGATATCATTGAAACTGTCAGCTGTGAATTTACATTAGTGTTTCAGATAGTGGTCATGTTTATTCTTTGGAGTTGAAGCTATAAAGGGCAATTGTTTGAAAGCCTTCTCAGCAGTCAGCAGATCATTATCACTTTCGCAGCTCTGTGAAAAGTCAAAGTGGGTGAATGGAATCATATGCAAGCTATGTCGAGAGTACCATATGGTTAAAAATAGTAATTTATTTTTATTTTTATTTTTTTATAGTTTTTTACATGTAGAGGAAAACAGGATTAAAAAGTCCTCTGTGACCGCAAGACTGCCTTTGCACAATGTCTACAAATATGACCAGTGTGTTTGATCTATTATGTACTGTTTAATAAGACGTGTAAGACTGTTGACTCGGCTACCGAAAACCCGCGCTGTTAACCACGTGGGACTGCATTCTTTGAAATTGGTGCTAATTTATTTGAACGCTTATTCGCAGCGCACTGTTACACTTCTGTAACATCTCGTTGTAAATTTTAGACTTACCCTACCAGTTCTTGCTTGTCTAGCTGAAAATCATTGCAAGTCAGGAAGCACTTAAATTCCATTCCATTCGAAGCACTAGCGAAATGAAGGGGCGTGGAATATGTGCGCATGAAAAGAAACCTGCAGCCGGAAGACAACCTGCAGATCTTGATCTTGTTACTCGAGTTCACCAGCTTATGCACTGTATGGATACTTACTTAATATGTCAACCAGTTTGTCCACACTGAAACCCTGGCTGCTCTGGGCAGCCGAATCTGGGCAGAATTGGATTCATCAGAACAACTTCCGTGCAGTAGGTTGCATGTTCTCTGCTCTATTTGTTGCCTCAGTATGAGTAGTAGCTTTGTTTTGCCTAACTGTAAAAAAAAAATAAATTAAAAATTTAAACAAGGTCTTCAGCGTTTCAGAACTGTGTCAGAGCATTACATTTGTGCTTTTGTGCAGTGGTTTTGTTCTTTTTTGGTTTTCTTAGGTCTCAGGTTCATTTCAGCCACAGTTCTTTGCTGTCGTTTTGGTTTCAGGCAAAATATTGTTTGGTTAGGTGACTTACGTGGCTTACTGTGGCACTCCTTTTGCAGGTGTGATTTAAACAAGATGTAAATTTTAATGATTGTTTCTGTTGCCATTAGAGCGCAAGAGAGGCTTGTGCCGCTCCAGTTGGGCAAGCAAGTATAAGTATTATGGTATTAAGTATACTGAAAACAAAATAAAAGCGTATTTGTGTGAAACGATTTCAAAAACACATTTTGACAAGACGTCACTGAAGTCGGGCAATCCCATTTTTTTCCCCCTCTTTCTATTCGTTTGACTCTTGGTGAAGGTTGTTGTTATTTGAGGATCTTTGTAACTGGGACACAGAGAGAACCCTAAGGCCATACCCAGTCCCAGATGTTGAACTTCTAACAACAGTGAGATTGAACCTGCTTTATTTACCCTGGTTTTATTGTTTGAAGCCTGAAACTGGATGTAGAACCTGTTAGAACACAAAAGTTTTGTCTTGGAAAAAAGGTATCTATAGCCTTATTGTGCTCCTGTGTGTAGTGTGATTTTGTCTGCTTTGATCAGAGAAGAATGTAAAGAGCTTAAAATATGCAAGTCATTTATTTTGGTGTTCAGGGTTTATGCTGATAGCGTGTGTGTTCTTTACTTTCCCAGTTCTTTAATATCATACCAAGATTTCAGAATCTGCTTTCATTGCTTCATGAAGTAAGATATTTATTTTTTCTTGTAAGGAAATGGAACAGAGGAAGAGAGTAGAAGAATCATACAAATCAGCCATAAGAGAACTGAAGAAGAAATCTCACTACGGAGGTCCAGATTATGAAGTAAGTCAGGCTGATTTTGAAGTATAAATTAAACTTCCAGTGTGTTTCCAAGTATCTCGCATGCGGCTTGGTTTTCAAACGCAAACAGAAGAAGAGTGTACAGTGCCATAACTAATACCTGATTAATTCGTTATAAACATATGATTTTCAGGAGGGGCCAAACAGTCTCATCAATGAAGATGAATTCTTTGATGCTGTCGAATTAGCTCTGGATAAGCAAGACAAGATTGAGGAGCAGGTACGTTTTGTAAGAATTCGTCAACTAAGAGCAGCAAAACTGCATTGTTTACAATATGCTCTATATATTATAATAACCATTAGACTCTTCTACATTTCGAGGTATTTTCATAAAGTTTATTGAGTATGTTATAAAAAGAATTTCAAGGCTAAAGTGTTACTGGTTTACTTTGGGATAGCCAGAGTGAGTGAGGTTAAATTAATATAACAAGTTACAATGGTGCAGCGACTAGATCCTGAGCATAGCATACTGTCCAAACTGTTTTGCATGTTTTTCATCTGTTTCTCCGCTCTTAAATTGTCCCCATATATGACTATGCACATGGTACCCTGTCATGTGTATTGGCTTTTCAGGTACTTTGTACTGCCACTTCATGTTTCAAATATAAATGATGTTGTCATTATCATTTATTAGCATTAATAACTGCCTCTAATAGTCATGCTGTTAAGAAATTAGACACAGACAGTAATCCAATCTAAGAACACTAAAGCTTTGAGGTGTCCCTGTAAATGAAATTATGTTTAATAAGATAAAGAAATAAGGGTGCTATATTTAAGGCACCTCAGTCAAATTAGCTTTTTTTTTTTTTAGCATTTATATACATGTAATTTTTTAACTGTCTCTGTCTCTTTTTTTTGTTTGTTTCAGTCTGAGAAATGCAGGACGACTCGACCAGTTACACTGAACTCCACTATTAATGTTCACAAATACACCAACAAGGTACCTGACTGAAAACGTACACAATTTAAAAGAATTTCTGACATTTCCGTGCATAAATCCACTTTACCAACATTTCTTTATTCAAGACAGAACTTATATTGGAGGTTAAATAAGCTTGTATTGTTAACTCATCCTGTCTACACAGTGGTTATTAGTTTCATCCAGTGACTTAGTGTTTCATCCATTGGTTCCAAACTTGATCCGCATTTACCTGTTTAGTACGAGGTGGTATCAAACAGTTTCGAGACGAGCTCTGTTTACAAGAAAGTACTTTATATATATGTTTACACACTATGCTCTTCAAAATAGTCCTCTTGCACAGCAATAGAGCGCTCCCATCTTTTCTGACACCTCTGGAATATGTCCTGGAAGACTTCTGTTTGAAGCCTGTCAAGCACCTTCTGCTGTCACGCCGGATCTCCGCTGTGGTATCAAAATGGCGAAACTTGAGCCGGATCTTCATCTTTGGGAAAAGGCCAAAGTCTGTAAGCCAAACCTGGCGAGTAGGGTGTGAAGTGAGAATCATGTGGATTGTTCTCCAATCATCATGCACGAGATGCCGAATGTTTCATCATTTTGTTGGGGTTGAGCTCATTGAAGGTCTTCCTGATTTCTTTTGAAGCATCGCTGTATGTCGAACGTACATCATGTCGAACATCTTATTGACAGATTTGCCCAGATTCACGCAGAATTTCACGTTTGCTCTTTGTACTGACTTGCTGTCCATGATAAAATCGCAGACGTGGTAACAGGTGGTCAGAATAGCACCAGTGAGCACCATTAGTTTCAAATCGTTTTACCACCTCATATGTTAGCAACTTATCCACAAATCTGTTTCTGAAAGAGCAAATATGTATTTAGATAACACACAAATACCATTAACCGAGGACATCATCAGAAATGTATTACATGTAATATAAATAAATGTAACGCCTGTGCTTCTGATGGCCATAGTTACATTTTGTATGACCAGATATTTCTTCTTACTACATTAATAAATCCTGTCTATGTTAATTGCAGGTATGGTAGATAAAAGGCACTAAAGCTTTTCCTGCACATTTGCTTTATTCCTGATTTGTGCTGATAAATCTGTCTTTACTCTGCATTATGGTGTTTCATCTCTGTGTCTGTTTACTTCCTTTGTCTTTTTCTCTTTCTCCCCTGGTTAAGCCTCTTAGTCATGCTTCTTCACTATCCTCTCTCGACCTAGTCAGTGCTTCAGATGATGTGCACAGACTGAGTGCTCAGGTACAGTGTCTTGCCAGTATTCTCATGTTGCATAGGTTTGTTTATATCGTACTTTTGTCACTTTAAACTCCGATGTTTAGTAGCATCACCGAGTTGGAAAAAAATCAGCATGTATAGACGCACTGTTAACAAAGAATTCTGTCAGTCCTCTGTTGAAACTAAGCCCTTTTCATTTGATTCATAATCTAAGCCATAAATAATCAAAAGAAAACAAAGATAATTGTGCTTTCTTTAGAAGCACAACCAGTTCACAAACGCTGTGATGAAACCAGTGAATGTTTGCCATTCAGTGCTTCACCATCTTTTTTTTCTTGACCATCTTTTTTCTGACATTATTCTGTTTCAATGTTGGCAGACTGTGCTGTTAAACTGACTGACACACCTGTTTGATTTTAAACAGGTGGAGGAAATTATACACAGCCACATGACCCATTCCTTACAAGATGTAGGTGGAGATGCTAACTGGCAACTTGTCACTGAGGAGGGTGAGCTAAAGGTAAGTCAGCCCTAAAGCATCTGCTGATTTAAGTGAAACACTGACAGCTAGTGCTGTAGGGATCTGCTGTGGTATATGGTTTAGAGACAGTGGCATTGAGTAAAATACAGGAGGTGGAGCTGAAGGTGGCAGAGCTGAAGATGTTGAGATTTTCATTGGGAGTAACATCGATGGACAGGATTAGTAACAAGTTTATTAGCAGGACAGCACATGTAGGACGTTTTTGGGACAATGTGAGAGAGGTCCGATTGAGATGATTTGGACATGTGCAGAGGAGGGACATGGGGTATATCGGTAGAAGAATGCTGAGGATGGAGCCGCCAGGAACGAGGAAGGCCAAGGAGAAGGTTTAGGGATGTGGTGAAGGAACACATGCAGGTAGTTTGTTTGAAAAAAGCAGATGTGGAGGATAGGGGGGGTAAACATTATAGTATATAAATGTATTTATCAAATTTTTTTACAATTTTGTCCTATCATTATCGGCATTGTAAAAACTGAAGATTGTATGTCGAACCACTGTCACTTTGGGACCATCTGTATATTTAAAAAATATAGATATTTAAATTATGTTTAGGAAAACCTGAGCAATATAAAACTTTTATCTTTTTTTAACACATTTTTGATGCAGGTGTACAGAAGAGAGGTTGAGGAGAATGGAATTGTTTTGGACCCTCTCAAAGCTACACATGCTGTTAAAGGGGTTACAGGTCATGAGGTCTGTCATTACTTCTGGGACACAGCCTTCAGGAATGACTGGGAAAGTGAGTACCTTAATTATAATCTATTTTTTTCTCAATGTGAATGTTAATACTAAACCTGAACCCGACTTCTTTTTACACCTTTCCCAGCAACTGTCGAAAACTTCAGTGTGATAGAGACGTTATCAGACAAGGCAGTAATTATTTATCAGACTCATAAGGTACAGTACAATTTAATTCCTAGCATTTGATGTAGGAGTTTCGGTCACATTGGGTGTGCACTTTTTGCATTGTTCTAATTTGGCTGTTCTCTTGATTCTGTTTTAAGAGGGTGTGGCCTGCTTCGCAAAGAGACGTCCTTTATCTATCAGTCATCCGCAAAATCCTCTCCACCAACGAGAATGAACCCAATACGTGGATTGTGTGCAATTTCTCTGTAGATCATGACAGCTATCCAGTAAGCAAACCATTTTTTACTTTTTTTTTTCTCTCTCTCAGTATAACATGGTCAGACACAATTCTGAAAAAGCCACAGAAGTCCAAGAGAGCAAAACTGCCACTGCTCTATATAGAGGGTAGGGGTTGGTTTTGTGGGTTGGGGGTGGTTTTGGTTGGGTGGAGGGGTAGAGAACAAGAAAGTGAAGCCGTTTTGACAAAAATAAAAAGGAAATTGAAGGAAACTTAGAGTTTTGCATCCAGTGACACCTGATATCAAGTGTCATACAACTATTGACACCTGATGATACCCCCTATGCTTAAGAATTGTATTATGATCTTAATATTAATTAAATATACATTTATTAATATTATTTAGCCTGTCATGAGCCCTCTTTTATTTTTCCAGCCCACAAACCGGTGTATTCGTGCCAAAATCAATGTGGCCATGATCTGCCAGACGCTGGTCAGTCCACCAAAGGGCAACAAAGAGATCAGCAGAGATGATATCCTCTGTAAAATAACTTACGTAGCCAATGGTGAGTAAACTTATTACCAAGTTGATGTTCCCTCTTGCAACACTGATCATTGTGTAAAATTCTAATAATGTTAAAACACATTTTACTGAATGTAGTGAATCCAGGAGGATGGGCACCAGCGTCCGTCTTGCGAGCAGTGGCCAAACGTGAATATCCAAAATTCTTAAAGCGCTTCACGTCATATGTTCAAGAAAAGACCAGCGATAAAGCAATCCTTTTTTAAAAATCAAACAGGTAATGTCAGTATTTGACTTGTTAAGCAAAACTTAACATCACATTGTGCAAATTCTCAACAAAATTTCTATTTTCCTATAGGTTGCCAGACATTCATTGGAGGCCTTATCCATCACTTCACCCTCTAAATCTTAAGTCATATCCAAAATCTAAATTAAACCAGTCATATATCACAGTGTTCTGGATTAGGAATATCAATGTTCTTATACAGGCATCCAGAAAATCCCACGGTATTTATAGTGCACATTGATTACATATACAGTTGTGTCCTTTTACATGTTGTGGGGACGGGTCCTGGTTGTTTTTGTCTGCTTTGTCTTTTATAAGAGTTAAAGTGTTTACGTTGTAAATAATTGTATTCCTATTATGCACATTGTTTGGCTGTCTTTATTAAAGATTTAAAAACACTATTAACTTGAATACCAACTTGAATTAAAAGCTTTCTTGGTTATAACCGTTTTTTAGGCCTTATATAATTTTCTTTTATGAGGTAAAGATTCTCTGCTTTGACTGAGAGAATGTGAAAAGCTTTAAATAAGGAACATTGTTTCCTTTAGGGCCCTGTGTCTTACTGTTCTGTATGAAGATTTGTGCATATTTATGTAAAATAATCTTTATCATGCAGGATACAGAGGTTGGTGAACTGGATAACACTATAGAAAATTATAGATATTGATATAGAAGATACAATATAGATACACTATAGAAAATTATGGATATTAATGTTCTGTTTTTCGTTTTATATATATATATATATATATATATATATATATATATATATATATATATATATATATATATATATATATATTTTATTTTTTTTTTTTTTTTTTTTAGGTTGCCAGATATTGTCTGGCAACCTAAAAAAAAAAAATATATATATATATATATTAAAAAAAAACGAAAAACAGAAAACATTAATATCCACTTTTATAAATGTTTTTTTAAACATTTCACAAATACTACAGAATTATAACTACGTTAGAGAGTTCACTCTGGATATTCCTTTATGTTATACACAAGGCAAAAATATATTTACCAGATTTTTACCAGACATCATTTCATGATTCCATCAGACCTGAATAAAATGCATTATATTTATCTGTATCCTCATTTGACAGAATAACTTAAACCATATACAAGAAATGTCTTGTTGTTGTTGTTGTTGTTGTTGTAGTTGTTGTTGTAGCCTGTTCTCAGTGTGTACTTTGGATTCACTATAGTATGAGGCTTAATTTTTGTATTAATCACACAGAAATCTGTGTTAATGTTAATATTTGCACTAATCATAAGAGCATTGCTTTACAATCAGTTTACACGTGTTGCCAAATGAGAATCTTACGTATGAACGATTTTTAGAGGGTGGTAATGTATGAAATTATATGCAACACTGATTTTTCCAGAATGCAGTTTTTTGTTTGTTTTTTGTGCATACGCAAATGTATATCATATGTATCATACGTATGTTTATAACACTCTAGAATGATTAAAACATTTGACGAAGTGAATGAAAAGTTTCCAGCTGTATTGTGTAATATACAGTACTTTTAGCACTAAAGGTGTGCAGGTACTCTATTGTTTTTGTTCTTCTATTCGCAGAAAGTCTGTGGCAACTCATAGAACTGTGTTCTAAAAAGTTTAGAAGGGTCTGATTGGGAAGGGTCTAAGGAACATTGTGTCAAAGTTTGGGCTAAGTGCATTTGACAATCTAGTGCCACCACCTGTTCAAATGTTCGAACTCCAAATATATTTATGCTCATAAAACCCTATGTCCAAATTATTTGATGTCAAGCAACCATGTAAAACCTTATCACATCAAATTTTCTGTATAATCAGATTTTCCACCATCTTGGATTCTGTCTAAAACTGTTACTGTTTGTAACTAGTCATGAGCAAATTAAACCTCTCAAAATTTGTCAAAGGAATTTTGATACTTCAAAAATATGCAATATAATTTTTTACTTATCTGCCAAATTTGATCCAACAATAAATAAATGTCTCACATTATCTTGAAACCTGTGAACAACAGTTTAGGTTTTTAGGTTGCTTGTTTGGCTGGAGATTAGTCTTCTGTGGGGTTTGCAATACCTCAGATTAACTGTGTGTGTGTGTGTGTGTGTGTGTGTGTGTGTGTGTGTGTGTGTGTGAGAGAGAGAGAGAGAAGCACTGTAAATCCTTTCAGCAGATCTGCCTTGGGTCTCAGTAAGGTTTAGCCAATCAGATGCCTGAATCCTGGTGAGATGTGATGCAAGGTGAGCTGATTGGTCAGTGCACACTCTGGTGAGGTGAGTGTCTTTTGCTGACACAATCCTACCAGGATGTCTTCACAAATGACTCGAATGTTTATTGATTAAGCATTTTAGTGTCATATGTATATTTGGTATTCAGTTAGCTGACTGTTCAGGTGATGTGCCATTCGACCACATTCTTTATTAAAAAAAAAAAACATTGTTTGATGAATCTTAGATGCTGTTCTTGGTTCAGAATCACACCCAAAACTAGTATATATTATTGAAGACATTTATTAACCTTATGTCATTTCTTAAATAACGGCTATAATGAAATTCACCACAGTACTCAAGACTCTTGAAAATCTTAATACTTGTGAAATGGTATCTTTACTTTTAAATCTGATGATACGTGCTGCATCACACTAATCTGTCATTCATTATTTTCCTGTAATTGCATATTCTGCCTCGGTTGTCAATTCAAGTTTATTTTTATAGCGCTTTTCACAACAGACATTGTCTCAAAGCAGCTTTACAGAATTTAGTGAGTTACGGTGAACGATGTGTATTTATCCCTGATGAGCAGCCATGCCGACTGTGGCAAGGAAAAACTCCCTTAGATGTTATGAGGAAGAAACCTTGAGGGGAACCAGACTCAAAAGCAGAACCCATCCTCATTTGACATCGAGTGTAATTATAAATCTTTAAACAATACAGAACACTGGAGTGTGAGAACTAACATGAGCACTTGAATTTAAGATAAGTAATGTTCTTTCTACAGTCTTTTACAGTCATTTGTGGTTATAGAACTAGGAGCTACTGAGCAACTCATAAAATAGCTCAACATTTGTGATCATCACAGATCCAACACCAGCGTCTCCATGCCAGAGACTTTAAACACTCAAGGAGGTCCAGTGTCCAAACTCTACATAATGTGGGATCCAAATAGCGTTGGTACGTCTCTAAGTGGTTCAGGATGTTTGCAGGGTCGGCATCTACTTCTTTATAGGTCCACAATCTTCATGAGGTGGGACGTGACTGGGGCTGGCGAAACCTCAGGATGCCTCGGGATAGGTAGAGAAAGAAAAGCAGTGGAGAAGAATTAGCGTAGCTGCTGTTCATGATATTAACAAGCACAAGTTGATGATTTGCATGTGATCAGATGTACTGGAGCACACGTTTAATGATATGCGATATGTGTTATGTGTAGGCTTTGCTAAAAAGATATGTTTTTAATCTGCACTTAAACTGGGAGAGTGTGTCTGAGCCCTGAACACTGTCAGGAAGACTTTTACAAAGTTTAGGAGCTAAATGTGAAAATGCTTCACCACCTTTAGTGGATTTTGCTATTCTAGAAACTACTAGAAGTCCTGAATTTTGAGATCTTAGGGAGCATGACGGATTGTAGCGTGTTAGCAGACTAGATAGATACATGGAAGGCAAACCATTTAGTGTTATGAGTCATCCAATCTTTTAATTATTTGACACACTCAGTTATCCAAACCAATTGAGCTGTATCGTCTGGTTTCAATAAAATATATATGGGTATCATCAGCATAACAGTGGAAGCTAATCCCATGCCTTCTAATAATATTTCCCAATGGAAGCATGTATATTGTGAAAATCAGGGGTCCTAGAACTGAACCTTGTGGCACCCCATAATTTACTTGCATTAGCCTGGATAGCTCTTCATTTAAGTCAACAGAATGGTAACAATCAGACAGGTAGGATTTAAACTAGCTTAATGCCTGTCCCTGAATGCCAATGTAATTTTGTTATCGACCTAGGAGAAGATCATGATCTATAAAACTAACAGAGAGCTGTAGCCTTGGTCTGAAGCTAAAAACAGGTTATTAGTGATTTTAACTATAGCAGTTTCTGTGCTATGATGGGACCTAAAACCTGACTGAAACTCTTAAAGATATTGTTCTCTTGTAAGTATAGGCATAGACTACTGAAAGAAGTGTTACATACAGCTGGTGAGCCTCTTCTGAATATTATTAACTCCTCACTCCTCCATCTTTTAATTATTTGACACACTCAGTTATCCAAACCAATTGAGCTGTATCGTCTGGTTTCAATAAAATATATATGGGTATCATCAGCATAATAGTCATCCAATCTTTTAATTATTTGACACACTCAGTTATCCAAACCAATTGAGCTGTATCGTCTGGTTTCAATAAAATATATATGGGTATCATCAGCATAACAGTGGAAGCTAATCCCATGCCTTCTAATAATATTTCCCAATGGAAGCATGTATATTGTGAAAATCAGGGGTCCTAGAACTGAACCTTGTGGCACCCCATAATTTACTTGCATTAGCCTGGATAGCTCTTCATTTAAGTCAACAGAATGGTAACAATCAGACAGGTAGGATTTAAACTAGCTTAATGCCTGTCCCTGAATGCCGATGTAATTTTGTTATCGACCTAGGAGAAGATCATGATCTATAAAACTAACAGAGAGCTGTAGCCTTGGTCTGAAGCTAAAAACAGGTCATTAGTGATTTTAACTATAGCAGTTTCTGTGCTATGATGGGACCTAAAACCTGACTGAAACTCTTAAAGATATTGTTCTCTTGTAAGTATAGGCATAGACAATCTTTTCTAAAATCTTAGACATAAATGGAAGATTTTAAATGGGTTTTTGATAGTGTGTTTGGATCCAAAATAGGTTTCTTAATGAGGGGCTTGATAACTGCTAACTTGAGGGGTTTAGGGACTTGAGGAGTGAGGAGTTAATAATATTCAGAAGAGGCTCACCAGCTGTATGTAACACTTCTTTCAGTAGTTTAGTTGGAATAGGATTTAACAGACATGTTGTTGATTTAGCTTTGGTAATAACATCATACAGCTCTTCCTGTCCTTTATGTGTAAAGCAGTGTAGTTGTGGAGTTTTAGGTACGATTGGATCTGGAGACGCTGTCAGAGGTTTGACCTCCACAACTGTTTTCTACTACTATCAATGTTTATAGTGAAGAAATTCAAGTCCTCACTACTAAACTGTGATGGAACACATTTTTCAGATACCTGATTTGTTGTTAATTTAGCTACTGTACTGAAAAGGAACCTAGGATTGTTTTTGTTGTTTCCTGAGTTTGCTCAGGTGCTCAGCTCTAGCAGCATTTAGCACCTGTCTGTAGCTGAGCATACTGTCTTTATACACAATCCTAAATACCTCTAATTTAGTTTTCCTCCATTATCTTTCCAGATTACAGCTGCTCTCTTGAGGGCATTCGTATAACTATTATACAATGGTGCAGGTGTTTTTTCTCTAACCTTTTATAACCGGATGGGGCAACAGTGTCTAATGTCCTAGTGAGGATAAGATCTATGTTGTTAGCCATTTCATCAAGATCGTTAGCATTCATGGGTTTAGTGAGAAACTGAGATAAATCAGGCAGGGTATTTCTGTATCTGTCATTAGTGGTCAGAACAATAGTCCTACCAAGTCAATAATGTGGTGAAACACGGCTAAAATATCTATATCAGTGACGTCTGCGCCGTGGGATATTATTAAGTCTAGTGTGTGATTCAAACGATGAGTTGGTCTGGTGGTCTTTTGTTCAACCCCACAAATGATAGTCCTAGGGCATCGTTTGCATCATCTACATGAATATTAAAATCTCCTACAAGCAGCACTTTATCAAAATTGATCAAGAGGTCTGAAAGAAAACGAGCAAACTCTTGAAGAAAATCAGCGTAGAGCCCTGGGGGTCTGTACACGGTTGCCAGAGCGAGAGATAGTAGGGGCTTTCTATATATGTCTGAAAGTACAACTTTAAGAACGAGCATTTCAATTGATTTAAACCTGAATCCTAATGTTTGACTAACATTAAGAAAAGCACTATAAATGGTAGCTACACCATATATACACCATCCAGATGGCAAGAGCGTTCACTTTTATTAACCACACCAAGAAACACATTCATAATGTAGTTCTTTCCCAAACTGTTGGCACAAAAGTGGAAAGAAACAATTGGTATATGTACCTGTACCAAAAATTCCAACGCAAGCTCCATGAAGACATGGTTTGCCCAAGCTGAAGTGGAAGAACTCAACAGAACCCTGACCTCAAACATCATTAAAAACCTTTAATTATGAATTAGAACGATTGCAATCCACGTCACTGTCTGGCACTTCCTGCATGGGTTTGATGGCCAGAAGTCCACAAACTATAGTGTCTATTTTGTGGGAATCTTTTGAGTCTGAGGTTTATTTAGGGGTTATCACATGTAGAATATGAGGAGAAACTCATTCTTAATTGTGGTTAGCACAAAACACATTGCAGCAGAAACTTTGTTTTTTGCAAATTTATTTAAAAGTTCCCTTTCATGTCTTAATTATAAAAATATATGCAACTGTTATTATATTCTGCATTTTTAGAAAATAGAATTATATATTTTGGGAGGAATAAAAAGCATTTGACAAAAAGATTGCATTAATAGTATAGGCTACTTGCACATTTTAGTATGCATAACCAGCAGGCATAACAATTTCCATGTGCATGGGAAGTAGCACCAGAAGCTGTTTATGCATTATTGTTAAAGTACAGTGTTCTTGCTGCTATTCAACACAAGCAAAAGCTGATTGCTTTCATTCAGGCCATTATAGCACCTTTTGAAATAGCTGTGCATTTGCATACATTTGTTTAACCAGACCTTACATATAATCATCATCATCATTATCATCAAAATCAGTTAACTTTCCATAGCTGTAAAACCGACATGTATTCAGACTGACAATAAATGCAGAAGGTTGAATTTTGGCAATTGAAGGTAATTCTAAAAAAGTGCAGGAATTAGTGATTGCTCTCCATGTTGGCTAGATTATATTCTATAACAGTAAAAATTATTATTTCTTTCCCTATAAATAGTGAAATATGAAAATAAAATAAATTATATTATCCTGAGTGCATCCAACAAACACCGAAGGCATTGAAAGAAGCATCAGTTCTGAGATAAAAGTAAAAAGTGAACGGTCCGAACATTACACTGTGATCATTAATGTTGTGATTTCAGCAACCTTTGAGATGATTGTGCACTCCATATAGTAAATGAAAGCGTTTCCTTCCTGGACCGGGTGTTAAAAATGTTGTTTTAGCCATCCATTTGACTTTTACTCAAACGTAAAATGACTTAAATGTGCATGAAGTGTGTTTTTTTTCTCCTTCTGAGTCTTTTTGTCCCCCTTTTGTGTAACTTGTATCAGGTCTCAAGATGCTTGTTTTGTGCAGCTTCCTGGTGTGCCTTGTAAATTTACTTTTGACCTAAAAAAAAGATAACAAAATAATAAGTTTGATCATCACACAGAGTCAATCTGGAATTCTGGTCTATAAAATTGACACCAACTCTAAAAGCACTACTTACCTATTATGTGTCATGTGACTTTTAACTAGCTGTCCGGCAGCAAGAGCAGCCATGAGCGATAATTCCCCTGCCATCACGGTGGCACATACCACCCTGGCAAGCTGCCGGGCATTTTCACCTGGACACGTCTCACTGGCACCCTGCACGCCTAACATCTAAAAGTAAGAAAAAAAACAACATTTTCAGCCTGACATATCAATGATTCAGGTATGGCCTTGTTTTATTAACCTTAGGTGTAGTTTAGACAAACAGATAGCTGTTTATCCTTGGTATTTGGTAATGAACGGGGTACTGAGTGTTCTGTAACTTCTGTCAGTATCAGGGTTGCTAGTTTACCAAAAATAAGTCAGGCTCAATGCCACCCACTTCCAAAGAAAGTTAAGGTAAAATTACTGAAAAATATAACAGTTGTACTCATACGGCCATCTGTTTGCATGGAATGTGCAGGAATTGCATACAAAAGAATTGCATACAAGAACTCAAAAAGTACAAATAACTAGACAAACAAAGCTATAATAAAACTGACCACATTGCACAAGACTCTGAAAACACAATACTGACATATACTGTAAATAATAGTGTGTCTTTTCTGTAGAAAGTCAGTAAAATTTGTATTTCTTGAACATTTGTAGACGAGCACGTTTTTAGATCATGCATAACGGATTTATTGCATGACGCTATATATGAATAATTGTCTTTAACAAAGCTGTTTGACGCTTGTACGTACACTGCAAAACCCGCACCTTTAAAATCCAATACATCCTTTTAAAGATCCTCAGTGCAAGAATATTTACATTGAAAAGAAAGTTTATTAAGTATTACTTAAACCGTACTATAAATACCACAAATTGATATAAATAATGACCGATACTGTGAATATAAAAAAACTATTTACTGATACAAATACCTTTGGTTTACATAACTTAAGAGCATATGAGTAGGCTTCATGTGACCGATATGCTTTAAATATTTGAAATAATTTTGTTTATATAATGTTTGTAAAAACACTTTAAGATCATATTTAAATGAGAAACAACAATAACCCATTATCTACAGTGTGGATGAATATTTCAAAATGCCAAAGTTTTTTTGTAAAACTGGAAAAATGGGGACACATTGTTATTCAACAAATGCTTTTCAACCATCACCAAATGCCCACTTAGTGTTGCCACTTGTGTTCTATTAACCTTAGACAGAAGTTAATATTAAGCATTAACAGGGCCATATACTCCTAAGACTCCATTACCCTAATACTATCTGGCTAGCTCTGGTCTTTTTATTGGAACTTCTTGGAAATTGTTTGACAGTGAATAGAATGTCTAAACCTGTATGACAACAGATAGACTATAAAGTGACCTACTATATACAGGAGACTTACTTATTGTAAGCTGTTAACTGAGTGGGCAATAAAAAGTGTAGATACCTGCAGACAGGCTTGTTGAGGTGCCAGATTGGTTCCTCCTCCTACAGTGCCTAGTTCAATGGAAGGCATGGTGCAGCTGATGTAGAGATCCTCTTCTATAGGTCCTGCTGCTTCCATTAGTGTGATACAGTTAGAGCTGCCCACTGTCTGAGCTGGGTCCTGTCAAAGTAATTCTCACAGTTACTCTGACATCATCCTTATTTTCTCTAGTAGTATATATGTTGAATGCATATAGTTGGTGGAAATGTCCATTACCTGTCCACATGCGATGTAAATGGCTGCAACAATGTTGGCTGCGTGAGCATTGTAGCCCCCAATACTTCCTGCCATGGCTGAACCCACAAGATTTTTATTGATATTAAGATCCACCAGAGCATGTGTACTGGTCTTCAAAACCTGCAAAAAGGGTTTGTTTATTACAATTTTGCTGCATTTTGTGATCCTAATGATACATATTCAACTAGCTTGAAGAACTTTACCTCTCTGACAACTTGAGCAGGTATAACAGCTTCACACACCACAGACTTGCCCCTGCCCTCAATCCAATTAATAGCAGCTGGTTTTTTATCAGTGCAGTAATTTCCACTAACTGCCAGGACCTGCAGCTCAGAAAATTCCTCCTTAAGCCTACCCAGAGCATTCTCTGTTCCCTGAAAACCCAAATGGGAGCAAATAAGACATCATAAAGGCTTATTTCATACAATATCTTATTACAATATATTATATAACATTACCTTTGAGATCATGTTCATGCCCATCGCATCTCCAGTTTGGGACTGGAAGCGTATATAGAGATTACGTGAAGCAACGGCAATCAGGAGCTTCTCTAAACGTGCAAACCTAAAAAGGAAAAGCAAAACCAAAACGTTTACATACACATAGCTATATGCAAAACAAGTCATTTTAGAATATGTGATTTTCTGTTTGTTTACCTGCTAGTGTGGTCAAATGACTCTTTGATGCACTTGTAGCCCTCTGGGCTCTCTAGCCAGGCCTTCACCTCAGCAGCCTTGCAGGCAGAAGGCATTCGAACTACAGGGCCGCGGGTCATACTATCAGCCAAAAGCCTGCTGTTGACTCCACCGGCAAGCTTTAAGAGAAATACAAGCATTAATGCATGTTAAGGTTGTAGTCAAGATTTGTAACATTATGTACTGTTTTCCATATCTTAGAGCAGATTAGATAGAGCCATGAAAATATGATTTACAGCTATTGCTCTGCAGCCTCGATTTGTGCTTGCCACCAGGCAGCCCTCAGTTGTAGCCAATGGGACCTGGAACTGCTTTCCATCCAAAAGCAGAGGGCCTGCAACGCCCACTGGAACAGGCATGTAACCAATGATGTTCTCACAGCAAGTTCCCATCACCTGTGAAAAATAATAAGTCATCTAAAATGGCCTAACCTCTGAAGAAGTTTGAAAATGTGAAATTTTCTTCATTTACCTGAGAGTAGTTGTAATCTTTGTATGGAAGACAGGTGAGCGCAGAGGTCTTGGGGAGTTTGGGGCAGAGCATCTTTCTCCGGATCATCACCCCTCTCTCTGGGCTCTCCATCAGTGCCTCTAACTTATATGCAGGAATGTGCTTCGCAGTTACTAACATTATAACCTCAGCATCACTCAGATTTTGTGCCCCCATCTGTAAAATCACAAATATTTTTCATATATATGTTTCATAATGCACTCTTCTGCAGAGAGCTCGTACACAATACTTTTAAAGAAGGACGATTCTTGAAGTCAAAAGAGATTTCTGAGCCTCTCGTCACACACTAATTGGTTAAGAGTAAGTGAGTAAGTAGTGTGAGCAAGCTAATTAGAGATTACATGGGTCATAACCACAAAGCCAAGGACACAAGGAGTCCTAGATTCTCTACATACGCTCCTGGTAATTAAATACCTTCACTAAAACAGTAGACAGGCATACTATTTGATTAAACAAAAATTTCAACTCCATCCTCACCTGTGGGTCTTTCAGAATGCTCAAGCACTTTTCCACTGGCCTGGGCTCTGAGGGGATACTGGGCTGAGGCTCCACCACAACACTGTTGTCCAAGGTTTCCACCTCTCCCACCACAAACATGCTTTTTGGTGTTGGCTCATTAGTGATAGGCAAGGGCTTTATCACTAAATCTAGAAAATTAATAATAGCAAATTTAGACATTAAAACTTATGGCTCAGTTCATAAACATTTGCTGAGGTTTCAAAGAAATATAACAAATCTATAATGGATAAAAATGGATAATAAACCCCTACCTATTTCCTCTTTAGTGATGACAGCAGGAGGAGCAGTGGGCTTCTCGATCCTGTTAGTGCAAGAGGTCACATCCTTTCTGCAGCACTGGTCAGGACACTGTTTCTGTGTGAGCTCGGCGGTTGGAGTAGAGACTTTAAGAGACAGCGTAGACTCCATTTCCACCTGCTCAAAAAAGATGTACTTCACGGCCAGGAAGAGGGCGAGGCCTAAAGTGATGACCTGCTCAATGTCCATGCTTATCATCCTGTTAAGATACACATTTACTTCTTATTAAAAACGCGACAGGGTAGCAATATACAGGAAAACATATAATTTATGCTAGTGTGTATTCTTTGGAAATTTGACTGTTGATTTAATTATATTTTAGCCTAATTTGCAAGCACAGAGCAAAACAAGAATAATAAAGCTCCTCCTAAAATTACTTACCTGGACAGATAGAACTGCCACAGGGGCACGTCTGGCTCAATCCTCTTGGGTGAATTTAAACTCATCCCCACTTGTGGAACATCCAGAGTTCTATTTGGAGATGCAGGATCTGCAATCCATCGACTGTGAGCGTGAACCATCACCAGGCCTAGAGACTGTCAAAGGAAATGAAAAATTGGTAAGTACTCATGGACAATGCAATATTTGCAGAATCTGCAAATCTGGTGGTGCTCTAAATTAGTAGGAGATCTTTAGTTTTAAGTTAATTTAAAAAAACTATTAAGATTCAGAGCTTCTACTATGATGAATTTGAAATGTAATTTGTTTGACAATATTGGTAATTAAAATTCGATGACTAAATGACCTAAACCAGGTCTTCATTTATAATAAATCTCCTCCTATGTCCAGTTTGTACCATGATCATCTTGACTCTCTGTGTGACCGGATTTGGCTTGTTGTCCTCCTCTTCCTCCAGGACACGAGCAAAGTGGTTTAGCTGCCAGATTGGATGTCCTTCTCTGCTTTCCCTGGATAGCTGTGTTAGAAACATTTTAGAAAATGCTGATGAAAAATGACGTCTTTTATCCCATGAAAACAATATTTACAGCATATATAGTTTCAAGGCAGAATTTCACTTACCTCAAGCACTAACGAGACACAGGCTGGGAAGAAAGTCATGAAGGCAAAGTAGTTCGCGAGGACAGACATGCATCCAAAGCCGCACATGATCTCAAGCTGACGAACACCTGTCATTCATCAGAAATAGATGTTGAAGCTTTCTGTTTAGGTTTACCTCACCGTAATTTAATACGAATTGTTGTGCACTTAAATTCTTACATTTGATTGGATAATCATTTCTTACAATAGCATCTCTTACCAGAGGAAATTACTTTTAATATGTTTATTGTTTCTAAATTAACAGGTCATTTACAGAGACCTGAATAGGGGAAATGCTATGTACCTGACATGGTCCCTACACCAATTACTAGACACTCCACCAGGGCATCCAGAGTGAACGTTGGACCCAGTACTGCCATTCCTCTAGCTATGTTTTCTCTGACCTCATCCTGAAGCATAAAAAAAATAGCTACAGTAAACCAACATCAATGTTTTGTCGAAGGTAATTATTTAAATAAGGTCTAGACAGATAAGAATGTGATGTCATGTACCTGTGAGTTTGAACTCAGTGCAAATTTTGCCAGAGCACATGCTTTGGAGAGGTCAATCAAAAGCAAAAAGAATGGCAATGCCTCACTATAAAACAAAAAATATATATGTTACTGTATAGCCGCAAACAAGTTGTGGATCGTATTAAATAAAACAATCATAGCAATTTACGTACTTTAAACCTGTCAGCTCCTTATCCAAGAAATGAATCACAACAGTGCTGAACACAAAACTGGAAAAGATAGTGAAAAGTCCAGCAATACCTGAAAAGAAACAAAAAAAGAAAAAGATATTAACATCAGATATAGGTTCTATTCTCTGGACCACATGGATATAAACCTATAAAAACCTACCCAGAATATACTTCGACCCAAGCTGCCGAAGATTTTGAAATTGGAAGTAAATATAGATGATCGCAATGCATCGTGTGATTGTCAGAATGATGATGTCACTACTGAGGACTTGCTGCATACATGGACATCCATGGACAGTAAAGTAAAAATGTTATCATTCACAGTTTTACTACAATTTACAAATAATCATCAGAACAGATTTTGACCGTAATTTTACACAGTACCTCTTCGTATTTGGGGCAGTCAAAGTTCCAACCACAAATGCGGTTATTGCCAGTGAACATATTCATGGACATCATACAGATGGTGAGCGTGACCGTGGCCACAATCACCTCCCAGGGATGGGAGGCCACAAACATGCCATGGAGTCGGAAAAGTCTGCTCAGCATTTTGGTCTCTCTGACGTATTGCAGCTGGATCGGAAGGGCATAAAAGAAAGGAGGAGAAAGAGGCGTGAATAAGAAACTCATCCGACAGGACTGGGGTGATGAAGCTCCAATCTCTAACAAAGACTTGTAAGTGTTTAATACTATCCTTGTTAGATATTCCTTTAAACAATAATAATAATAATAATAATAATAATAATAATACTGGGATAAAATTATAAACCTAAATTTTTATGATTGTAATTATTAAACTATATTATTACATATTGTAAGTGATGAATATATGAAATATCATTAAAAAAACTATTATTGCTTAAACTATTATTGATTAAGTAAACAAATAATAATAATAATAATAATAATAATAATAATAATAATAATAATGTGACTAATGCGGATCGGTACAATATAAATAATTGTATTATTATTATTATCATTATTATTATATGCAGGATAATGAACCTTCACGCTTAAAAATGCTACCTATGAATATAATATTAATGCAGTAAATAGTTTTTTCCGTCTATTAAAAAAAAAAAATCAAACACGGTTTTCATAAAAAATACGATTAAATCATTTGACCGTAATGACATCATCTAATAAATATAAATCTGCCCTTAGTACTTACCAAAGCCAGAGTAGATAATTATAGTAATAATGTGTACCTGGTTAATGAACTCCTCGTCTGTGGGCTAATGCAGGAACCCGGAGTAAATAAGAGGATGGCAGGGGCTCCAGTCCGCTCGCGCTGTGAGGAGAAAGCGGACAGTGTTAATCTGCAGCCGGTGGTATAAGTGAGATCTTCGCTGCTCAGGCCAATCACCTGCAGCCGCCCGCCTGTACCGCGTGTGGAGCGATGGCAAGGCACTGCGTCACTGCTCACCGAGCCAATCACATTCACGGACCGCAGAAATGAACGCACAAGCCGCGCCCATTTCAACCGTTGTATATAGAAGGTATTTACAGTAGGAGGACGCGTGATCTCGCCATCGTTTATCCATAGGCATTTAGTTTATGACAATTACAGTAGTACCAGGAAAAAGCTTATATATATATATATATAGACACACACACACACATACACAACACTACTGTGCAAAAGTTTTATTCAGGTGTGTGAGAAAATGCTGTAAAATAAGAATGCTTTCCAAATACGTATTTAAATTGCTTATTATTTGCAATTTACAAAATGCAAAGTAGGCAAATGGGAGAAAATCCAAATCAAATCAATATTTGGTGTGACCACGCTTTGGCTATAAATTCTTACTTTTGCACGCTTGCATAAAGTCAGGGATGTTGTAGGAGTGGAGTTCTAATGAATAATTTCATATTTAGGTAAATTAAATCACAGTCATGAACTGAAACATAATTGGGTGTGTGTAAGAGGGATTTCAACTGAGTGACGAAGAGCCTAAATCTGCTACTAAGGTGTGTGTATGTGTATGTGTGTGTGGAAGACAGTTTAATGTCACAGGTCATACACCACAGCAAGATTGAGTTCAGCAAAACTACTGGACTGTTGCTCAGTGGGCCCAAGTCATCTTTTCAGATGAAAGAAAAGAAAATGTAGCATTTCATTTGGAAATCAAGGTCCCAGAGTCTGGGAGAAAAGAGGAGAGGCACAGAATCCAAGTTGCTTGAGATCCAGTGTAAAGTTTGCACAGTCAGTGGTGGTTTGGGGAGTCATGTCATCTGCTGGTGTTGGTCCACTGTGTTTTATCAAGTCCAAGGTCAGCACAGACACCTACCAGAAAGTTTTAGAGCACGTCATGCTTCCCGCTGCTGACCAGCTTTATGGAGATGCTGATTTCATTTTCCAGCAGGATTTGGCACCTGCCCACACTGCCAAAAGCAAGAGACCAAAAAATGCTAAATGGGGCCACTGTCAAAGAAACCTGGGCTTCCATACCACCTCAGCAGTGGCACAGACTGATCATCTCAATGCCATAACGAATTATCATAGATTGTGGAAACTTAACACTGGACTTAAAACAACTTGGGCTATGAGCTTCTCCACCTTTCCTCCAGACTCTAGGACCTTGGTTTCCAAATGAAATCAAAACTTGCTCTCTTTTGAAGGAGGACTTTGGACCACTGGGCAACAGTTCAGTTCTTCTTCTCTTTAGCCCAGGTAAGATGACTCTAAAGTTGCCTGTGTTTTAGGAGTGGCTTAACAAGAGGAAAACAACAACTGTAGCCAAATGTCTTGACACATCTGTATGTGGTGGCTCTTGATGCCTTGACCTTAGCCTCAGTCCATTCCTTGTGAAGTTGTGCACCTTTTTCTTCCACATTTTTTCCTTCCACTCAACTTTGAGTTAACATGCTTGGATACAGCACTCTGTGAACAGCAGCTTCTTTGGCAATACATGTTTGTGGCTTACCCTTCTTGTGAAGGGTGTCAATAATTGTCTTCTGGACAACTATCAGATCAGCAGTCTTCCACATGATTGTGTAGCCTAGTGGACCATTTTGAAAGCTTAAAAAACCTTTGCAGGTGTTTTGAGTTGCTGTTTAGCCTGTCACCATATTCAAATTTTTTGAGATAGTAAATTGGTGAGTTTTTGTTAAATGTGAGACAAAATCTTTACAATTAAAAGAAACAAAAACTTAAACTACTTTAGTCTGTGTGCATTGAATTTATTGAATACACGAGTTTCACAATTTGAGTTGAATTACGGAAATAAATTATCTTTTCCATGACATTCTAATTTATTGAGATGCACCTGTACACACACACACACACACATACACACACACACACACACACACACACACACACACACACACACACACACACACACACAAACACACACATATGTGTATATATATATATATATATATATATATATATATATATATATATATATATATATATAAAATATAAGAGCATTTGTGTGTGTGTGTTGGTTAGACCAACAAACCACTGCCTTATAAAAATATTGTAATTCAAAACAAAAAATTTCCAAACACAAAAATAAAATAAACTACTAATAGAGACTAAACAAATCAATATTTAGCAAGATTACTCTCAGGTGAACTTTGTGCAATTTTACAAGTAATTTGTTGGTAAGTTCTACTCAGTATCCAGTGCCACAGTTCATCTGTACACTTTGACTTGGAATCCTTCATTATGTTTTTTTTGTATGAAACACAGTTAGTTATGTGAGTTGTTAATTTCTGAATTAAAAATAAATAAACAGATGAATGAATGAATGACTTCATCTCACTCAGCCAACCAACTTGTGGAGCATAGGCACACATTTATCATCATCCCTTCAACTTCCAGCTTCACGTTTTTAACCCTATCAGAAACTCTCTTCACCTCCACTACACTCTTACTGTACTCTACCTTCAGAATCATCAATAGAAGATAGAAGAGTTTAAACCCCCCTCCAATGTTTCTGGCCTTTCTTCCCTTCCACTTGGTCTCCTGAACACACAACATATCTACCTTTCTCCTCTCCATCATATCAGCTAACTCTCTCCCTTTACCAGTCATACATTTAAAGTATTAACCCGAACCTCCACTCTCCTACACTTCTCCTTTTCCTTCTGTTTCTGTAGACGTCTTCCTCCTCTACCCTGTTGGCTAACAATATCTGTGGCGGTCATTGGTAACCCGGGCGTCGACCGATTCGGTTTGAATTTCTGATTCGTGATCCGCATATTTAATTTGGCACGTTTTATGCTGGATGTCTTTCAAACGCAAACCTCCTCATTTATCCGGGCTTGGGACTAAGAGTGCACTGGCTTGTGCAACCCTAATAGCTGTGTTTAATTTGATAAATATTGAATAATTATTGGTTAAGTACTGAATGAGTATTGGATGAGTATTGGAAAAGTATTGGATTAATATTTATTGAATAGTAGAGAATTGGATATGTATTATATGAGTATTAACTGAATATTGGATGAGAATTTTTGTAATACTGTTTGAGTATTGGATAAGCATTATTTTAGTATTGGATGAGTATTGTTTGAGTAATGTTTGAGCATTGGATGAGTATTGTTTGAGCATTGTTTGAGTATTGGATGGGTATTTGTTGAGTATTGGATGAGTATTGTTTGAGTATTGGATGAGCATTGTTTAAGTATTGTTTGAGTATTGGATGAGTATTGTTTGAATATTGGATGAGCATTGTTTAAGTTTTGGATGAGTATTGTTTGAGTATTGTTTCTGTATTGGATGAGCATTGTTTGAGTATTGTTTGAGTATTGGATGAGTATTGTTTGAGTATTAGATGAGTATTGGATGAGTATTGTTTGAGTATTGGATGAGTATTGTTTGAGTATTGTTTGAGTATTAGATGAGTATTAGATGAGTATTGGATGAGTATTGGATGAGTATTGGTTGACCTTTTTACACTCTCGCGCCACAGCTGCGCGACCCCGCCCGTCTGCCGTCCCACCAATCAGCGCAGTGCCGTGCTCGCGCTCCGAATATTTTCGCGCGCGAGAGGTCGCGAGCTCGCTGAGGGCGCTGAGGAGGCAGGACGCCAACGTTCAATAAAACCCATTCAGTTATATTAATAGATTGTTGGTTGGTGATTAATTGACTGATAAATTGATAAGCATGGAATTCGTTTTAGACCACGAAGAGGAAGTTACAACAGACCCGGAGACCGAAGAAGTAGATGAAAAGTTTTATATGAATAGGTAAAAACCGCTAGCTTTAACCACAGCTGTCTGATAGCGCGTGTAGAATCCAGCTAGCAGACAACTAACTACCTGCTACAACTGTCTATAGTAAAAACGACCTTAAATGTTCATTAATTACAATGTAAGCAGACAGAAATTTTGCTGTGTAGACGATGTATTTATTAGGAGAACTGTTTTGCTCTTTCTACAGGCTGTTGATGTTGGATACTGCAGGAATACTGTCTACATCCGGCCATCATTCTCCTCCTCTGTTATCTTCTCACTGCGGTAAACATTACAGCATCTTACTGACATGCACAAGTTTAGATTAACATATTACAGAAATTATTTAATATCCTCCTTTATAAAGTTCGTACCAACATTACAACATCCGGATAAATACAATAATAAGTCTGCACCATGGTTGTAAATTTGACCTGTCTGATTTCCTATAATAAGTTTATTAGTTCTATTTAGTTCAGTTTCATTGAGCATTTCTTGACAGAAATTTCGCCAGAGATTGGACTTTTGGTCCACAAAGGAGTCAGAATACCTGCTAGCAGCAGTCAGGTAAAATGCACCAAAAAAGAATACATAAAACACAATAACACATATTCGGATGGACCCAGGGTCCCTAATCACCAGGACACATCCCTGTGCTGGGCTGTGGACCATTAAATACCGGGCCACACAGAAAGAATAACAACCTTTATAATTTTATTTTAATTTTATTGACTTTAATGGTCATTCTGTATTTTTTTTAATAATAAATGAAGATTTCACTGATTCTGCATTATGATGAGATGAGTTAAGTTTTCATTATATATGTTTACATGTTATAGTGTTTAGTTATGCACTTAACATCTAAGTGCTCTGTGGTGTAAATAAGGTTTGGGACCGCTGATGTTGACTGTCTATGCTGCAGCATTACAGTTTTCATTCACTTGCATTAATGACAGAATAAAAATACTCCTGTGCACAAATTGAGTGCAATGAAAAGGGGCATCAGTGCCCAGTGACACTAATAATGTAATGTGTATGAAGGAGCACAAAATCCATAGAGCTACTCCCAAAAATCTTGTAGAACACTGTAATACTTATATTATAATCTTTACAGATTAGTGCCAGCCCATGCTCATTAGGTCAGAGCAACACTGTTTGCAAGGAGGATGATGGGCCAGCAAAAATAAATCAGACAAAAGGTAAGCATAGAAGCTTGTGCTGTGACAAAAAGTATGTTAGATATCATTGAAAGTGTTTGTGACACAACTAAAATAAAAATAACTCGCTTTGACTTAATTAATATAATATTGCATTCACTTCATGGTGCTGCATGTAGCATAGCTGCCTCATAAGCTATGCTGGTCTGGGTTTGAGGCAAGTTCTCCTTGTTATCCACAAAAAAATTATCAAATACACTCCACTGTTTGTGTTTTACTGCAAATTAAATAAATCTCTATTCCTACTGGCTGTTGCTTGTCATTGTGTTAATATATATAATAGCTTTCTTAGTTTCTGTGATTCATTTTGGTTTTGATGCAGTGGGTCCGGTGACTCTGGAAACATCTTCAAAATCCAGAAGAATCCATACAAACAACAAACAACCTCATCCCAACCCTACAACCTTAGTTGAACATCCCGAACATCCCGAACATGGCACGTCACAGTGTGTCTGCAGTAAACAGAGCACTGTAGGCAGTCAGAGAAGTTTAATAAAGTGCAATGGCAGTCTTTCTAAAAGCAGGTTAGTAGGGTTTTACAGACAATAATATACTAATCTACTAATCTGACTGGTTGTAGTCCATTTGTAACACATCACTAAAATGAAATATGACTGACTTGTTCTACACGTAGGTCACAGGAGCCGGGGTGCAGAGATTTATCTTCTGAAAGAGTGGAGACTGTAAACAGTGCTGTGGTATCTCATATGTCCACGAGAGGTCAGCAGACACCAGGAACAGGTGTTTCCTTCTGTTTATTTGATTGCAATTAAAAATGAAGGTCTGGCGAGAGTTTTTTATACAGAAAATTTAAGAGAAAATTTTATTTTATTTTATTTTTACCACACACCAAATCAGCTAGTTGAACCAAAACCACAGAGAATCGAAAAATACTAAAAGTGCACGGCTGTTGCTCTCTGAACAGACAGGATTATCGTATTCAAGCACTTACAACTCTATACCATATTTATAGGTTATCATGATTTCAAAAAGGAGAACAGAGCTACATAAATAAATAAAAAAAATCATGGTAATTATTGTATATGTCTAGAAATTTATATCAGGGTCATTGTCCTGTTTCAGCTTAAGAAACAACACAAGAGCCTTAGTCATGAACATGAATAAACTTGGCCTGACTGTTTGCAAACAGACATACTGATAAAAACTTACATATGAAAATAAACATTTAATATTAACCAGATTGCTAACTATAGCCAGGCTAGATTATGTTTAATTAAAAAGAGAATGTGATTACAATAAAATGCAATTAATTATACATAACTAGATGTATCTATTACGTGAAAATATTTAGTTTTTATTTATATTTGTGCCAATCATGCAATTAAGATTATGAAGGTTACCGTAAGTTAATATAAGACTGTTAAAGACTTAAGACTGCTTTTTGATTACTGTTTGTTTTAGGCTCTTGTGGTAGCACAGTTAAAAAACCAACAAGTGACAAACGAAAAGTCTCAAAATTACGGAGCATCCATAAACGAAACAAATTTGGAGAGACTCCCCTCCATCTTGCTGTGATGAAAGGAGATCTTCAATCTGTAAAAGACATAATTGAAGTTGGTGCCCGCGTCAACTTGGCGGATAATGCAGGTACATTTTACTATAACACAATCCACAAACCGGTATAGATTAAATCGTGTTACTAACCTAAGAATGCTGACATTCTATTAAACTCTATATTTTGCCCACTTGTCCACCGATATTGAATTTAAAGCTGTGATCCATTATTTCAGGCTGGACCCCACTTCATGAGGCAGCATTGGGACATAATTGCGCCATTGCAGAAACTCTGCTTAAAGCTGGAGCCAAAGTGAATTCTGTAGGATATGAAGGGATTATGCCTTTACACGATGCAGTACTACTTGGGAACTTTAAGGTGTGTCTCCTGTTAACGGTGTCTGTATTTGTATTTCTGCTGTCATTTTGTAAAACATGGTCTTATTTTTGTGAATCTAGCTTGTTCAGTTGCTGTTAAAGTGGGGTGCTAATCCATTATTGAAGAATCAGAAGGGAGACAATGCCATAGACCTCTGTCAAGACATGAGTATGGAGAAACTACTGAGACAATATGCATCTAAGCACTGTAGAGTAAGTATCATTTAACTTGCAACAAAAAACAGGCATGCTTCAATCATATATACGTTTTTTTGCAGTGTACATTTTGCAGTAGGCCATGCTGACCCAGTGTCTGTTTACCGATTTTGATATGAGAAAATTGCATTATTATTCAGGACAGTATGCAGTAGAAAGAAATATCAATCTCCACAAGGGCTTATTACACAAAGGGACATATTACAGAAATTGAAGGGAAAACATTTTACAGAAACCATCAAATACAATACACAACACAGTGGTAAGTAGGTCATTATAACCACAAGCTGCATAGAAATGTCTGAGTTTTGGGAATAAAGTGACTTGTGCTATGACTGACATGCTGGAATACTGGTACAGGTGAGTATATACCTCAGTTCTGTGTAGTAAGGGGATGAAACAAGATAAGAGGCCAAAGGTTAGTTTATAAAGTGGTCAGTGCATGATGGAGTATTAGGGAGAGACTTTGCTGCTCCGGAAAAAAAGTTGATTCTGAATGAATGTGGATCACACATTTTTCATGATTTATTTATAGACTGATTTATTTGTGAATTATTTATAGTATATATTTTTATATATTCCATTTTATTGTTTTTTGTTTGTTTGTTTTGTTTTTTGTAGGGTGTAGGTTCATGCAATCCACTACTGTTTAAAGTTGGTTGAAATTTCCATTATGTTTTATTACTGCAGTTCGAAATATATCCAGTAGGTGGCAAAAATGTATGACTCAGGCATTCTAGTGAAAATCCAATATAGTGAAGTGAGCAGTGCATTTGACATTAAATTACGAGTTATATATAGTACTCTTGACCCCACAAAAAGAAAGTCCAAAACATGTGAGTCTAAAATAATGAAAAATCATGATACCATGTGTAAGAGACATGTCTAATTCAGTAGCTGTTCAACAGACAAAAGTAAAATAATTAATTATTAAAATATGTTTTATTTAGTTTTAATATAAACAATACTTAAATGCATAATGTACTTAAAAAAATAAATTTATATTGGTGAAAAATTATTAATGAATAAACTGGAATTTTAACATAATCATGAGTATTAAATAACCAAATTGTCCATTTCAATTCAGAAATGTTTTTTACTGAAAAAGAAAATGCAAGAAAACAAAAAAAAAATATTTTAATAAACACAAAAATATGTATTAAATCTAAAAAATAAATATATAAATCTATCACTTCCACCACTGATTTAGTTTATAAGGCATGGAGTTGCTCTCTAATTTTCCAACAGCCAGATAAACATTTAAAGAACTATATTTATTCTTTTATTTTTTGTGCCTGTATATATTCTGTTCAAAATAATATAATGTTACAGTAGTGATTGATTTTTAGAAGAATGATAAATTACACCACATTCTATTTAGCTAAACAGTTTCTCCTTAAAGAGTAAAAGAAGCATTTTATTAGCCTAATTTCCTTTGACAGTTTCGCAGTGTAAGCTAGTGTCGGCTGTGATAGGAGCGTTTGGATGAATGCCAGACTTTTCTGCTATTGCTTCCAAAAAAACCATCAATAACTCTGCAGTAGGCCTAGGCGTGTTTCCTAGCCAGGCCAGGGCTGTGCTTCCTGTGGTATGTTCCAGCGGCAGAATTTTCAAGTTAGCTTTATACCATGAGTTATGATTTGTTAGGTAAAATTGCAGGTAAATATTTGTCCTGAGCATGGCTGCAGTATTTGCAGTATACATATAGATGCAGTACAAACCTCACATTTCAGCAACCATTTTAGTAGATCTTCTCAGGGGACAATACTATAGAAATGAAACTTGGATATATTTTAGTATAATCAATGTGTATATCAGTACAGATTTACTGTCCTCTGAAAATAACTCAACATACAGCCATATTTAAATAACTGTCAACAAAAGTAAGTACACCCTAAGTAAACATGTCAAAACGGTGTCCAAAGTTCTGTGTGAGCACCATTGATATCTAGCACTGCCTTAATCCTCCTGGGCATGGAATTCAACAGAGCTGCACAGGTTGTTGGTGGGATCCTCTTCCACTCCTCCATAATAACATCACAGAGATGCTGGATGTCAGACACATAGTGCTTCTTCACCTTTCGCTGGACGATGCCCCACAGGTGCTTAATAGTGTTAAGGTCTGGAGACATACATGGCAACTCTATCAACTTTACCTTCAGCATCCTCAGCAGGGCAGTTGTCATCTTGAAAGTGCGTTTGGGGTCGTTATTATGTTAGAAAACTGCCGTTCAGCCCAGTTTTAAAAGGGAGGACATCATGTTCTGCTTTACAATGTCACAGTACATGTTGAAATCCTTGTTTCCCTAAATGAACCCGCATCCCCAGTACCAGCACCACTCATGCAGCCCCAGACCATGATGCTACCACCACCAAGACAATTTTCTGGACACCATCTGAGCCAAACAAGTTTATCTGTCTCATCAGACCACAGGACATTGTTCCAGTAATTCATGCTCTTGGACAGGTTGTCTTCAGCAAACTGCTTGCAGGCTTTCATGTTAGCAAGCTTCAGAAGAGGATTCCTTCTGGGACGACAGCCATGCAAACCAACTTGTTGCAGTGTGTGGAGTATTGCCTTAGCACTGAAAAGTGGACCTTCCGCTTCTATATCTGTTGAACTTCCACAAAATTGTAACTGCTCTAATAAACAATACTTAAATTTGTATGGTCCTGTCAAGCAGACAAAAACATGAACATGATGAAAAGGACATGTGGCTTTGCAGGGTTACGTGACGTACAGCTGTTATCACTTAGAGTGTACTCACTTCTGTTGCCAGCTATTTTGACAATAATGGCTGAATGTATGTATGAGGAGTGAAAGAGGATCCCAGCAACAACCTGTGCAGCTGTGGTGAATTCCACGACCAAGAGGATTAAGGCAGTGGTCAGAACTCAGAACCCGTCTCTGAGCAGACACATCACGGGTGAATTCTTTGTTTCGGTTGATTTCTAATGTAGCCCTCTTAACCTAATAAAGTTAAATGAAATAGACGTCAAAAGCCAATGAAAAACTTCAGTCTTGGATGAGTAAAAGCAAAAACTTCTTTATTGCAGTCACGTTCTAATAAGCCCATAGAAGGTGGTCACTTCATCACATCAAAATGATGAAGCACACTTTGGACACTCATATTTATACCCTGGTGTTACATGACACCTTTATCTTTTTAAATTTCTTCATTCTAGCAAATTCCCCTTATTTTCTCGTTTTCGCCTTCTATATTTCAGTTCCCATATCTTCGCACCTTGGTTCTCCACCACTTCCTGTGATCACAAATTTGGGCATTTTCTCTGTTTTAATTAAGAAAAGAATGTGCATTAAACTTTCACTCCCTCTTGTACAGCCTCCAACTCTCAGTTTTTGTGTGGACAACCATTTTGCAGCCTATTTTTCCTTCCTGCATCTGCAATGTGTAAGTGTTCTGCTTTTATTCTTTTTTTTATAACGCTGTTTGCTATCCTACTTTTATTAGATCAAGCTATATTATTTTACTTAGATTGTCTATTCATGTATGTTTAACTACATTATTCTACTTGGTTATGTTAGTACCTAGGTCATACTTCATTCGTAATTTCTGAACTGACTGTTGCATAGCATTTATTAGCTTGTTACTTTTGTTGCTACATGCACATATTAATTTTATGTTGTTTTTTAAGTAATTGTGATTTCACCTTTTTATATCGTATCTCTGTTGGTTTCTTTTATTCAGCTCCAACTCGCTGACGTTCTGGGACATCTCTTAGGAGCAGTATCGTCAATTTCAACTCTACTTTCTTGAAACCTATAATGAAGACTTTGATGTTGACACCCTCATTCCTGCAACAAACCATCCATCTTCTCCTTACCCTTCATGTTGTTCTCCTACTAATTATTCTCCTACTACTCTGGTTCCATTACAGGATTATTATGTTCCTCCCATAGCCTAACCTGATTCTGACCCTGATTACTCGCCTATGTCTTCTGCAGCAGCTGAGGCCCACCAGCTCTTTTTCATCCCCAATAAACATGCTTAAGTCTGCCTTGTACATTGTTTTTCTGTCTCCAAAACACACTCATAACACCAGTCAGACCCTACTCTACTCTATTTATAAGTATCTGATTATTATTAATTTTATATTTTGAGTATATAAATTATGAGTTTGATGAACATATAGGCTGAATAGGTTTAATCAAGCTACTTCTATTGTATCTAAAATTGGTTCTATACTAATTATTAGGTCAATTTGTTGGATTAATATTAGTTTGATTAAACACACGCTAGATAAGGTTGATTAGAATATTTTTCTCGACATCACTGTGCTAGATAACAATGGTGCTCACACAAAACTTTGGACACAGTTTTGGCGTGTTCACTTAGGGTCTACTCACTTTTGTTGCCAGTTATTTAAAAATGGATGTATGTTTAATTATTTTCAGAGGACAGTAAATCTGTACTGATATACAAGCTGTGAAGTTTAATTTCTATAGTATTGTCCTTTGAGAAGACTAATTTTTGTGAGACACTGTAGGTGGCAGAGAATTTATTTATACGTTTAATGGTGTGATGCACCAAAATTGTTAAATCAAATTAAATTATTTCTCTTATGTATATAAATACCCTGTTTACCACATTGATTACCACATTGCTTAAAACAATTAGTTTATTAATTCGATTCATACAGATAGGTGGCAAATTAAAGGAATCTGTAATGCTTGGTTGGTATTTTGCTGCTTTGTTTTAAATCTGCATGTTTGATCTGAGTCCACTTGTTGATGATTAAAACTTTTCTTTTGTCTTTGTTTGTTAATTATCTATTTTTACGCTTTTTTTTTAACATCACCGTTACTTTACCTTTTCATCTTTATGACTATTTCAGCTGTTAGATGACATTTTGGAAACACGATTACGCCTGTTGATGCAAAGAAAATGACAATTTATTTAACATTAAAATTTTTAAAACATATGTTGTTTCTCTCCTAACCGTCAGAATTTGTGAAATTCACCAGGACATCTTTGCACACATAATCCGAAAATATCCACCTAAGTAAAGCAATGCCATGATTTAAACAATATTTGAATTAAACATCGCTATACTGCATATATATATTTATTTCTGTCTTCATATTGCATCATACCGTCAGACCTCTACAATATAGATTTATCCACTTGTGATTACACTTAACTGACAGGCATCCTGCTCTCCAAAGCTTGGTATAGTCTCTTCTTAAAGCCTTCTCTCTTTGTGAGTATGTTTAATAGAAAGCTGCAGAGCTCAGAGGAAGCCATTAGCCTTGAGCCATTTTCTCTTATTAGCACTAACCTATGTTTGACTCACCACATTCTTTCTATAGTGCTTCTTCCAGCTTGCATTTGCTGCACTGTATATTTCTGAGGCTATCATATTGAACTCATATTGAACTTCTTCATATTGAACTTCTTCAGCTGTCTGATTACTGATTCAGATATCATATATTACACTGTTTTTCAGGGCCAGTACACAGAAGAAATTAATAGTGTTCTTCTCTCTTGATGGCTAATCATCATATCTCCTCACTAATTTGGTTTCTGTCTCCTCCAAGTATCACACAGCTCGATCAGCTGTAACAACTACTAGGGCATGGCAAGGTCAAGCAGCTGTACTTTGCATGAAATTTACTTAGGCAGGGCTATACTAGGTTAGCCTCACTGAGCACAAACATCTCATCTTACAGTAGCTTTACAGTAGTGCATTGGACAACCTGTTTTTTGTTATCAGCACCCAGAAGTAGTAACCCAGATCTGGGACAGCCTGCTGGACAACATATCCATCATCAAAAGATGCTAAATTTTCTTCACACTTCAGACTCTGCATTTTCTGTAGCCTTATAGGTTTATTTCTACATGCAACAAAAGGGCAAAGAGATTCCTGTACAATGTTCGGTCCATTTATTTAAATTTTTGGAACCAATTTCAGGAGACCACAAACTTCATTCAATACAATTCAAATGTGATATTTGTATAAAGTTTCATTACATTAAGTCATCCTACACTGTATGGCCAAAAGGTTTGTGGACATGTGACCGTCAGACCCATATGTGGATCTTACCCGAGTTTCACAAAGACATGGCTTGTCAGATGGAGGAATTGTAATACAGACTGATTCCCAGGCCTCCTCTTTTAACATCAGTGTCTTTTGAGGATGAATGAGCACAAATCCCCATAGCCACATTCCATAATCTGATGGAAAGCCATCCCAGAATAGTGGAGGTTGTTATTATTATTATATCTGAGGGAGGTTAAATCTGAAATGTATCAGATTGTAATATTTCTCACAGTACAGTACATTTATTTTGGATTTGTGTAAATACATGCCTCCTCACCCTTTAATTTGCCCCAATAATCTGTTTTCAATGAAGGTGAGCTTGCAGAACATATCACCGATTGTATTATTTAACCTGGACTGTGGCCATTTAATCCTCAGATCAACTGCTTATCTTCCTTTGTCTAGGTACCATGGTCTACAGATGTGCTGGGCTGCTCATCTCAAATTATTATATAAATTAACTTAATTATGTCTCAGGGCTCTTAACCAATGAAAGGCAATGTTAGCTATATTTCAGCTATATATTTAGTGCCAGATAAATAGGTAATAACACTTTATGATTGTATACATGGACTTTGGGGGTATTACCATACCATATGTCATGTATTTTCCATTGCAGAGTGCTTTGTATGATCCAAAAGTAGCAATGTTATTTAGCCAGGCTTTATAATAATAAACTTGTTATTGACTTACTAAACCTTTATAATTATAGCAATATCAAATTACCTCTACAAATTGTTCTGGAGCGATCCAGCGTTGGAAAATATTTTTGAAGGGCTGTAATGTCTGTGAAAATTCGGGTAACTTGGTTCCATTGCTATTGTAGCTTACTATGTACACAAATCATGTATCATGTATATAATGTTTAATGAGCAATAGAATAGAATAGAATAGCCTTTAGTTGTCACATATACATTATATCACAGTGAAATATTTTTGTTTGCATATGCCAGCTGGATCGGAGGCTTGGTTCAAAACAAAGGGTCAGCAATGCACCCCTGGAGCACAGAAGGTTAAGGGCCTTGCCCAAAAGTGGCATCTTGGTGATACCGGGGCTTCGAACAAGGATCCTTTCCATTTCATTTTAAACATTGCATTATTCAGTGTAGGAATAAGAGTATCAATGAGTAATCTCAGTATCCTCGTATTATATAAACAGACTTAAACTTTCTGGTTACGATATAACCAGTTGTGATCTGTCATGTATGGAGAACAAAGACCAATGCAAATGCAGTAAAAGGTGTTTGATTTGAGAGGCAAATCCAAAGTTAGGGTCAAAAACAGGATTGTATTAGGCAAAGGCAGCGCATGAGAAACAGGAAACAAGATCCAGATAAAAAAAAAAAAACAGAAAATCACAGAAACAACTCTGCAAGGTCCAGTGAAAACGTTGAACATTCCTTTTTGCTTGAACAAACACACAAGGGCTTAATGCTCTAAGTGATTCAAGGAAAATCTGAAAACGGGTCAAAATATTCAGGAAACACGAGAAAGTCGATAAGAGACTAGCAGTGAGAGGATATGGGAACAGACAAGACATGAATCAGAACATGGCAATAAAACAAACACATGCTCTCACCATAGCAATGTAGGCTGTTATCCGTGCTCCCACACTCAGTGTCAGTGTGAGTGGGGAATTTTTTAAACACATTTTGAGCAATAAAAACCTGTATAATTAAAATCATTTGTTAGTCAAAAGGAATTTCTGCTACTTTTAAACCCTGGCACAGGATTGTATCCTAATGTTGTTTTTGTGATACTCAGAGGACAAGACAGTCTCCTGCAGTAGATGCAGCTGAACTTTGTCAAACTGTTTGTCCAGACTCAGAGGATTCAGCAAAAGTACAAGACAGTTCCTCTGCACATTCTGAAGGTATGCAGATACACTGTGGAAATGGCAAATAGGATGTTATACGAGCATTAAACATGCAAGAGTCGGAGACTGAATTATAATAATTATGTGAGATTAACGTCTCTGAGAAAACATTTGTCACTTTACTATTCCCTCTTCTTATTTCTCCCTTATTTCTTAGAAAGACAATCGGGTCAAACTTTGCCCCAACTAAGAGACCAGACAAAAGATTCAGATATTGATGCCTCCTTAGCTGTTCAAGAGCGAGAGTCTATGGGCTGTGACACCATGTCTTGTCCAGACAGTGATCATGATAGCGATATCACTGTGGATTACACAGAGACTCGGTCATCATCACCTGAACACTGGGCTTTAAGTGCTACTCAGGATTTCTTGGGAGCTATAAACCGTTAGTATGATAAGAACTGCCTCTGTCATCTGTAACCAATGTCTACATTTGTAGAAATAACATATTGCAGTGGGTTGTTTATGTGAATGTGCAATTGTTCGTTTTCAGGGTTGTTGTTGAAATGTTTTCAATGATTTAAATAAGATAGCAAAACAGCATAGGATACGATTATGCATTTGTGTTAGCTTTATCATTTGCTAGGGTCAGATTTAGCTGCCATTTCACATGATGCATGCTGTCATTTCTGTAAATACAAGTTGCAAAATATATGTTCAGTGTTCAGAAAAATTTTTTTTTTTTTTTTTACACAAATACAATAAATTAAATTAGGAAAGCAATAAAACTTGTGCCAGCTTAGCAATCTTGTTAGTTGCCATTAAAAATCTACATTTCGAACAGACTGGAAAGCTGCCAAATTCCCACAGCTATAATCTAATTTGACCAAAGTGATTAGAAGTGTGCTTTTGGTTTTTGTGTTTTTGCTTTTAGGTTTTAGAAACAGATTTTATTTTATTAGAACATATTGGTTAAACATATTCGGGTTTTATTTGAAAATGTTCATGATTTTTTAGGAGTAGATGGTGCAGCAGTCAGGGAAAATGAAAACAGCTTAAATGAGGAGCTTCTTGAACATCAGGTAATGAAAGTATTGATAAAATAATATTAACAATAGACCAGGCTAATTTGTTTTTCAAAATTTTCACTGTTATAGTTTTATATGTAAATCTACATTACAGAGTTTGGTTTTGGGTCCCAAAACAAACCTAAATCAATGGAAAGATTCATGCAGGGAGACCACAGATAATATTTTGGGTGGTTCGAGAGACAATCATAAAACTGATCTTCTGGAGGAAAGTAATTCTGGAGTTGGCAAAAAAAAGATGAGAAGAAGGAAAATGGGGAACGATCAAAACTTTTTAGATTACTTGCTCAACTTTGACCTGAACAGCGTCTCAGTCGTAAACACAGAAATTAGCAGCATGACTAATAGAGCTTCTCCACTGAACAAAAATGTGTGTAAGAATCCCTCCTCCAGTCCTGCTCTCCAGGCTCAAAGCAACATGTATCAGGAATGTAGTATTCCAGTACTAAGCTCCTGTCAAACTGAAGTCAGTGAATCATGTGCAGTTGAGCAATCTTTACCCTCAGATGAATCTTCTGAATCTCAGTCTCTGCTTATAGGCCTAATTCATGACTATGGACTTACCTGTAGTCCTGAGCCTCAGATAGGTTTAAAGATGATAGTGCAGGTAGAACCTATTAAAGAGCAGCTAAAACTTCATTCGGTTCAGCCCACATTAAAGAAGACAGACACAACCCATATAAATTGTAAAGAAGAAAGCCAACAAAAACAAACTTCTTTATTATTGCCTGCCGATGACAGTAATGCTGTTGCCTCAAAATGGCCTCAAACCAATATATCCACCCTAAACAGCCTTGCATATGGAGACCTGCTTGTTGGACCTAATGAAACATACTCACTTCAGGACTTCAGTGTCTAAGTAATGATCCAGATGAATCCATCAAACAACTTCAGCAAAAACATGAAGATAAAGTAACCTTGTCTAGTTTCAGTCACTGCCCCAGTGTCAGTTCTGCAGACATTCAGGGCATTGTATGCAATGAGAGGCTGTGTGGTGGCAGATCACTGTCAAGGGTACTTGACACCACTCTAACCAGTCCCTTAGAAATGCAAACTAGCCCTATATGCGAGGGCAAAAAACTTTTAATGAGCACACCAAGTAGTAAAAGCCAGAAAGATGATGAAAGCAATATTAGGAGTAGTAGAAAGATTTCCACAGATGATAATATGCCTCCAGTCTTGTTGCCGTGTGCCATAGATGATAATGCTGCTGTCAAAAATGATGATGCTAAAAGTTCTGCAGATTCTGACAGCACAATGATTGAAGAGCAGGAACAGATAAAGAGTACTGACAATGATAGAGAGGGTATGACAATTCGAGCAGGGTTACATCCAGCCCCAGTAGTCATCTCTTCTGAGGGATTAAGACAGGACAAGCAGCATGACTCGTGTAAAACTAGTAAGGAGCATAGCAGGGGAGAACCAACAGAGAACACAACTGATCCATTGAGCACCGAGAGCTCTGTCAGCATGTTGACAGACTTGTCCCAGAAGCCCTTATGTTTACTTCCAACACCAAATAACAATCAAGTTACAGAGAGTGCAGGACAAGATGGTTTTCAGAAAGCAGTGGAAAATGAAGAGGCCTCATACGCTGCTAAAACCTGCCAGCGCAAAAAGAGGCAATCCAAACATAGATTCAGCAAGCAAACTAAACATGATGGTGTGCGTAATGAAGGTAAGATGTCCTTAACGAAAGTCATGCAAGCTAAATATTTTAATGCTAGCACCTGTATATTGTGCCACTTTACTGTATATTTATACACAATATCTTCCTAAATAGCCTCAAAGCCAGTTATAAACCTAACCCAGAGAAACATCCACCAAAGGAATTATTTGGGAGAGACTTTACTCCATCGAGCCTGCAAAAAAGGAGACCTACTAGAGGTTAAAAGGCTGATTAAAGCTGGAATAAACGTCAATACTGCTGACAATGCAGGTCTGAAAAAAATTAATTAACAATGCAAAAAAAATAAAGGGTGTTGAAAATGTTCTTGCAATAACTCCTGTTGGTTTGTCAGGTTGGACAGCTCTACATGAGGCCACTGTTAAAGGTTGTCCAGATGTGGTGGAGGAACTTTTGCGTGCAGGTGCAAATGTATCTAGCAGGGGGCTGAAAGGAGTCACTCCTCTCCATGATGCTGTCATATGCGGTAAATACAAGGTGAAAAAAAAGTCCAATATTGTTTAGATTAAGTTTTTGCTATTGTTAGTTGCAATTAAAGTATCTGGACAGATATACAGTATCTGGAAGAATTTTCACGTTGCCAATGTCTTGGTCTTTCCTAAAGACAACTTTGTTTTTTATCAACACACATTTCCCTATGTAAATCTGTTCCATCCTTGGGTCAGATTTAAAGGTGACTGCCTTCAAAGTTCAGTGTTCAGTTCAGTGTTCATTCATAGGTTGTAAAACATCTTCTTCAGTACGGCTCAAATCCTCATGATAAGAACTCACTTGGACAAAGTGCACTGGATCTTGCAAAACATGAAATCATCAGAGAGCTGCTCTTGACATTTAGAGGAACCCCTGTTGTACCTGAGCAACCATCTGACACGTCCAAACTAGAGTCTGAAATTTTGCACCATGGACAAATACGGCACGGTAATATAGTTCTCCTAGAGAAATGAGCAGTGTGAGTTCAGCTGTGAATGACCTCTCGTTTTTAATCAGTTTTACGGAAATACATTTATAATAAATTGTGTTTTCAGATAATACAGTTCACAGACAGCCTCCTTCCTGCTTCAGGAGAAATAATACAAGGAACATTGCAGGAAGCAGTGCTGGATCTGCACATTGTAGTTCTGTATGTAACATTTATTAATTACAGCTACAATCATTTAAATGATTAAAATGATTGATTTTTTTTTTATAATTTCTAGCTTGTGTGTGATCAATCCAGAGCCATGAGAGCAACCCCTGAAGAAGTAGAAGCACCATCAAAGAAGACACAGCTTTGTTGTAATGAAAGCCAACAAAATCAGACATCTTTGCTACTGCCCAACCTTCAGAGTAATTCTGCAGCATATACGCAATAAAGAGAAGTGAAATGTCATTGACATACAGTAGTAATAGCTCACATGTATTTGTGAAAAAAAGACCCCAGGAAAACAGGAAGGTGGCTTAGTTTAATTTCAGTCATTGTCCTGTCAGTTCTCCAAACATTCTTGGCATTGTATGCACCTAGAGACTGTGTAGTGGCAGATCAGCATCAAGGGTACTTGACACCACTCTAGCTTGTGCTTTAGAGTTGCAAGGTAGCACGTTATGCAAGGAAACATCGTTTTTTTTAGCATGTCAACTGTTAAAGTCCAAAAGATGATCAAATTCTTATAAATTGTAAATTTATTATTAAAAAATTATAAATTGTAAAATAAAGGCACTATTATATGCATATATTTAAGCATTATAATCATTGTATTGCAAAATGTCTTTTTTCAGTATCGCTAAATTTAAGTTTCTTTTCCAGATAATCAGGTTCACAGGAGATCAACTGGCTCCTTCAGGAAATATAATAAGAGGAACACTACAGCAAGCAGTACTGGTTCTGCACCCAATTTAGTATGTAATGTGTATTAATAGCAGATTTAATAATGTAAATTGTTATAACGATTTAATCACTAATCGATTTTAATCATTTTAGCAGAAAAGTGCTTTGTCCCAAACTACAAATGCAACATCTGAAAAAGTGGAACCGAAGCAGACAGGTATCAGTCTGGGATCTGTTTGGTTAATTAATTTATTCATTCATTATTAATTTTTTAGTTTTTAAATTCTCTGATAATTCTGCTAACACAATAAAATGTAAACCTAGTTAACAGTTTTTGTGTAGGTAATTCTAAAGTCTTGAAAGCAGGAACTAGTTGAATAAATTATGGTTATTTACTGGTAAACATACAGCATTGAGAACTACAAAACAGGGAAGAAAAGACATAACTGGTTCCTTGTTATTAACTGATAGGGAGAGTTAATAACGGTTAACGAAGGTGGAACTAGCAGTGTGAGAAAACAAGGTTTGCTGATACCATATGCTGTTGTTGGTGTCAGATTAGGTTTACATGGACGTGATCCAAAACAAGTTTTTCAAGTCTTTATTCTGTCATGCTGTTGAAATGGCTGAAATGTTTACCATGACTGAGCAAGTCACTGTAATTTGCCTTAAAAGGAATCTGCAGTTCTCATCAGCACTGCCTGGAATATAGTAGTGTCTTTGTGATTAAAACAAATTTGAATTTGGGTTGTAGCACCCTGCTTTACATTTTCAGTCTTGTCTACTTTGCCTGTCCACAAGTTGCCATGTACTTCACAAGACTGTCCACAGTGTCAGTTTCTGGGTATTTCTTTCTGTCTCATAACCTAATAAAGGATTTACTTTCATCACTGAAGAAATATCATTGTGTAACTGCAGTAGCTGATAAATGAGTGATGTAAGACTTGAGTTTAACAAATTGATCTTAAAGAATGCTTCTTTAAGCATTTGTAGTGCCATAAGGCAAGCTTTCTGGCTTTTCTTTGTTAAATCAGAAATATTATAAAATGTTTGTCAAAATGTGTCAATGTCACTAAGTAGTGATTGCCAAGCATAACCAAAATTATTATGTAATATAATTACTTTAAAAAGTTTATTTGCCATTATACTTGCATAATTATACTTGCATAAAATAAATGTTAGTAAATTAAATTGTAGTAAATGTCAGACACCTAAGATTTATTTATTTGGACTAGTATTAACCCTCAATGTCAAGGCTATATTAAATATTAATACGGTATGCCGATTTATAAACTTGACCTTGCTGTAAATTGTATTATTTATTACAGGAGAATTCAGAAAAGAAACTCATATGAGCATCACTTCTATCCGACTGATCAGTAATGAAGAGCTCCTTCCTTCCTTCTTGATGGACAGATTCTGGGATTCCTTCCTGAACAATAACGACTGGGACTTTTGAAATGATGTTCTTGATAGGGATTATTGGAAACTTATTTTATTTTGTTGAACTGGCAAGAGAAAGTTTACAATCACATTAAAACCTTATCTGATATGCAATACAATAATAATAATACAAAATAGTTTGTTTAAAAACAGCATGAAAGGATTAATTTGCAATGTAACAAGAATTAAAATGCCTGAGTTTATGGAATGCTTGCTTTTTAATACTGATGGTTATTTCAGAAGTTACGTCTCTTTTTGGAAAATAATGTACTTTTCGCGTTATTTCCAAAAAGAACCAAGTCATTGTATATCACAGTGAACGCGGCGGGTGTGTGGGCGTGGCCTGTGGTTTGTACACCTAAACGCCTCTGAGCTTGGACACGCCCACCGCCCCCACCAATTCCGTGCATTGGAGAAAAGCACAAGCGGATCTCACACACTACTGCTTCACAGTTAAACCAGGAGGAGACACGCGAAGATATTACAGCTGAAACCATAAGTATTATTCATCTTTTGTCATACAAAATGTTATCATCCGATAAATCCATGAAAGCTTGATTTCTGTTGTAGTCTAAGTCTAATACAGCATCCTACTGTAGGTCTAAAATGAAACACGCAGCTGTTTAGTTACTGTGCAGCCTCATTGACGTATTTTCCGATTTATCCTTTTGATGCTCTGACCTACAGAATGCACGTGGGCTGCTTGGGGATTTCCACATTGTGCTAATTCTGTTCTTGTTTCTGGTTTACCCTCGAAACAGTAGTGACGCCTGTATGAAGTGGACACATTGGCACTGGACTTGCTCCAAGTTTGTCCAAGACATTTTTGATGGAACGCAACAGAAAGGAAGTGAAACGGCGAGAGCGCAAGGTGAGCTTCACTCCAACTTTCACGTATAAGTGATCATCTCAAAGTAGTCAGTAGAACAAGTTTTTTTCTGCTTGTATGGACAGGCTGTTTGCTGAGATAACAAAATAACAGCACTTGACATTTGAGTGACTCAGTCAAAATGTTTAAAACTTAACTTAATGACTAGGAAACAGAATAGACATAGGAGCTTATTAATGGTTTTTCTGTGCATCCGTTGTCCTTAAGGTTAAATCAGAAGGGACGTTCTCCTTTACTATTTTATCCAACCATATGGGTTATCGTAGGAAACGAATTGTGTCTTTCAGAATACAGACGTATGACTTAATTTCTATTAACATAAAACATTTTTGTTTATCCACAGAATGAAAAGGAAATGTATTGCTCTACATAAATTAAGGAACAAACTCTACCTGCTCTTTGTGTCATTCATTCTGTGTGTGCTGACACTTGCCTACCTAAAACACTCTCGGCAAAAGCGATTCTACATCGAGCCCTATGGAATTACAGTAAGATCATCCAATTCTCAGTCTAACAAAGATGCCATTGACTGCTCAGCCATTTATCAGCTGGATCCAGTAGAAATTGGCAAGTCATTGGAGATAAGGCGCAAAGACATTGTGGATTTGGATGATGAGACGGTTGTGTCCTTTACCGAGGATTGCCCACAATACCTATCTGCGAGAGGTTACGATAGGGTCTACGTTACAGACGAGGAGCGTGACTTTCCACTGGCCTACTCTTTAGTAGTGCATAAGAACCTGCCCCTGGTAGAGAGAATTATCAGAGCCATCTATGCACCGCACAACATTTACTGCATTCATTACGATCAGAAGTCCTCCAAATCTTTTATCGCAGGGGTGAAAAATCTGGCGAAATGTTTCCCAAACATAATCGTCGCCTCCAAGCTGGAATCAGTGCAGTACGCACACATCACAAGACTCAACGCAGATCTCAATTGCCTGTCAGACCTAATGAGGTCAGAGGTCAAATGGAAATATGCTATCAATCTCTGTGGGCAAGACTTCCCTCTCAAGTCTAACTATGACCTGGTAAAGGAGCTGAAAATGCTGAATGGGTCAAACATGTTGGAATCAAGCCGACCAAGTGAGTTAAAGAAACAACGCTTCAGCTTTCAGCATGAACTGAAAGAGGTCCCTTATGAGTACCAGAAGTTACCCATTAAAACAACAGTCATTAAAAGCCCCCCACCGCATGGCATTGAGATGTTTATTGGAAGTGCCTATTTTGTCCTTTCGCGTGATTTTGTCCAGTATGTTCAGACTAGCCAGCTGGCAAAAGACTTCTTAGAGTGGTCATCTGACACCTACTCTCCGGATGAGCACTTTTGGGCCACGCTGGTACGAGTGCCTGGTGTGCCAGGAGAGATCCTGAGGGTGGAGCCTGATGTGACTGATTTGAAGAGTAAAACCCGGCTGGTAAAATGGAACTATCTGGAAGGGTCTTTGTACCCCCCTTGCACCGGAACACATATGCGTAGTGTTTGCATTTATGGTGCTGCAGAACTCAGGTGGCTTTTGAACTATGGCCACTGGTTTGCAAACAAGTTTGATCCCAAAGTAGACCCTGTACTAATTCAATGTCTTGAGCAAAAACTTCAAGAGAGTAATAATCAACATGGGTTGAAAAAAGTCTTATAAACATGGGTATGGATTTAAGGCCTTTATTTATAACCTAGTGCTTTTATACTTGTTTATGACTAAAACTTGCACTTATTGTAAAACTTTATCAACAGCTGAAATTCTTTCATTTGAAGTGCAATACAGGCTCCAAAATAGATTCTCATAACAAACAATGCTTTTTGCCATCAACATCATACCAGAACTTATGACCTCAAGTGCCTTTCAGCTCATACAAAAAGTATAGTGTGTTTACTGTTGTTGCCTTATTAAAATAGCACATTCCTCAACTATCCCCAGTACTCTACCTCGATTGTCTTTCATTATTTTTTAGAGATGGGCTCCAAATACAGTTTTCCTACTGTTTTCGCCTGGTTGTGTTTTAGTTTTAGAAGTCTTTCAAAAGTCAGTATGTGAAAGATAAATTAGTGATTTTTTCCAAACACAGCAAAATAAGATGGTAGTATTTTAAAAGAAGATCTCTTTAAATTCTGGGATTCTGGTGGGAAAATATAACTTTTTTTATTCATATTAAATGTAACACATCTGATATTAAATGAACCCAATTTTTTTATCGAAATCTAAAATGCTCTTTCTTTTAAGCATGTGTGGTCCAAATGTTTGTGGTCTCTCAAAATTAAGCTTTAAACATTATTCATATTTAGACTGCTAAAGCAACCAATATCTATTATTATCTGTTACAGCAAATCTTAAGTTTCTGGAGCTAAAGCACCAAATAAATTACTTATTAAACATGAGACTGATTTAAGCGAGACAGAATTTGTGTATGGATTGGATAAACTTATAAAACATTGTGGAACATTTAGGGTGTAACTGTTTTACCCTTCTGCTTCATCTTATTTTCGGTTTTCTTTAACATTTTGTGGTTTCCTGACACATTTCTGTTGAAAACACCGCACCTAAATAGATTATATGCAGTTACAAACAAAATCACAAGGTTTTAATTGTTATATTAGACATTAGAACAATGTTATTAGCTTTCTGTTACAGTATAATAATAACCTACAATACCTAGAGTATATTATATCATAGAATATGTGGTGCTTGTTTTTAAATACAGGTCTGTAATTCTGAAAATTTAATTCATATGTGGAATAGTAATTTATCAAATCTGGGTTATTAATATAACAACTGTCCATAAAGTCATAACAAAAATGCAAAATATTATAATTTGTTTGAAGTCATTATACTTTTGCTTTAAGGGAAACCCTTGAGCAGGAAAAGGAAGAGGTGTGTATCTGTCAAAAGAAATAGTAATGCAAAGAGGAAATTTTGAAAACTTTAAAACAAATTTCAACAACTTAAACATTGTTTGACTGTGACTGCAAGAATATAATCACATGATTCAAGTTCCCACATTCCTTTGACTTGTGATTCTTCCCTCTGAATCATTAGTCTCTTTAACAGTCGTTTACGTTGTGTAGCTAGAATTTCCTAACACTGAGAAAAGCAAATCTACCATGTTCATCTATCAAATATAGATTTAATCCTGTTCTTTGTTGGTTTTATTTGATTTGAACAGTCTATTCTCCCTAGAGTTTGTTGCACTTATATTTACACGTATATTTTATCACATGTATTATCTGTAGCTGTCATTTGAACTTTAGCCATTTTAAATGCAACTGAAACTTATAATAAGGTTAAAGGATGTTTAGAAGTTTTCATTTTATTGCCAGTAAATCTGTAGGACTGTTTGTGATAGTAATCTAAATAGAGATAGAAGTTTGTAGGCCTTGTTTGTCTACACATCTTTAAAGCAGTAATACACTTAGGACTTTTCTAAATATTACATTGTTTACATATCCACCTGGTATCCACCTGGTTGCTTATTTGCTTTATTATAAATATAAATCAATATTCCATTCATTCTAAATATGGGAAAAGGCCAGAGCAGCTGCATTTGGATGTCCTGGAACATTCTTATCTAAGTAAATACATTTGCACACGTCTGCCATTACTGTGGGTGAAATTTGGTGGAAATTCACTGAAGATGTTGATGCAAATTAGAGTTTGCTGTTCTCTGCATAAACATCATAATATTATATTCATGTATAAACAAGAAGGGTCTATTCCTACACCATCTTATTTAATAATTAGAGAATAGAAAATGACATGTTTTCACTGTACATTTTAGATGCTGCTATTTAAAGTGCAGTCTGGTTTCCTATACTATTTTATAGTGGTGGACAGTAACAAAGAAAATGTCAGTAACAACTGACAATTTCCTTGTTACTGTCCACCACTATAAAATGCAAAGAGAAAATTTGTTATATTGTTCCTATAATAATTTTTCTCACAAGTGTCTCACTTGATCAAGTTTATGTGAAAACACTAATGTTTTCACATAAACTTGATCAAGTGAGACACTTGTAAGAAAAATTATTATAGGAACAATATAACCATAATAGATCATAGTACTTTGGGTAGGTGAATACTTTTAAGTCAAGTAAAAGTTTAACAGGAGCACTTTCACTGGAGTAATATTTAATCTCTACTTTAACTCAAGTACTTGGTTTGTGTTCTTTGTCCACCACTGCCATTTAAAAAGTCAAGTCAAGTTTATTTCTATAGCGCTTTTCACAACAGACATTGTCTCAAAGCAGCTTTATAGAATTTAAGAGTTAAGGTGAATGGTGTGTATTTATCCCTGATGAGCAGCCATGGCGACTGTGGCAAGAAAAAACTTCCTTAAATGACATAAGAAAGAAACCTTGAGAGGAACCAGACTCAAAAGGGGAACCCATCCTCATTTGGGTGACATCAAGAGTGTGATTATAGTCTTTAAACAATACAGAACACTGGAAAATGAGAACTAACATGAGCAATGGAATGTAAGATTATGAGTAATGTTCTTTCTACAGTCTTTTACAGTCATTTGTGGTTATAGAACTAGGAGCTAATAAAACATCTCAATAGCAATGTTCCTGAAAGCTTTTAATGAAATTTGTACATTAGCTGCATTTATTTCCCAAAAATAGAATTATACTACAAAGATCTAGCTTAGTCAGCAAAAATTAAAGTCACTTTGCTGACCTGTTTTTATAACCAATTTCTCATGCATGTGTTATTCTTCTTGCCTATTTCAGAATCTCACACTATTACCATAAAGTCATTTGGCCATGCTCTCTTCATGAGCATAGTGTGAAGTGTAAATGACACCAAACATCTTTATTGCTTTCTCAGCCAGCATGACTCCGAACTATAAAACTATAAAAATCTGACCAAACAGCAAGCTTTTTCCAAAATTATAGAGTACTGCTACGCAAAAATAAGCCCTTAGAGAAATCTGAACACTGGCCTAAATCAACACAATGTGCTTTGGCCTTTTCTGGTCTCTGTCAACATAAGAGTAATCAGAGTTATAATCATGGCCTTTGTTTGTCTGATGACGGAGGCTTATGGGTCTGTGACAGACAAGCAAGCGCCATGGCTACAGCGAGACAACCCATGTCACTCAGCAGTGTCTACAGAGTTGGCCTAAGCACATGGACTCTCCTGAAACAAAGAGCCTTTATATGATGCACTCCCTTCCCTAATCCACCGGCCTCAGTCACCGTGAGCGAAGTGCCTTGCACCTTCTCCTCGTCTTGTCTGAGGACTGCAGCCAGAGGTTGAACAAGTCAAGAGTTGCCAGTGGCTTATTGACACAACCCTACAGGTCTGTGAATGATAAGATAATGTTGGGCTTTGTCCTCAGGGTGGGGTTAAGTAAATACTTTTTCCCATAGTTTTGGCTTGTCATTTTCATCTTTAAGTGACTCAAAATAATGTACCTAATTTTAAATAAAATTAAAGACAAGAACGATCAACTTTTTCTGAAGTCTTTTTGGGGAGTTTACTCTCTCAAGTTAAGTTTAAACATTCCCTGGAAATTACCCTGATGATAACATCTTACCCCAGGCTTCAGGAAACATGGCTAAAACTATACCTTCTACTATTCCTTCTGTATAGATTTAAATATTTTAAATGTATCAGTGCTTAATTTTAATTGGTAGTTAGTCATTTACAGTAGTTGGCTAATGTTTACTATAAACACTGTGTATATTATGGTTACCAAAGAATGTCCATAAGCAGGGAGGGTCCACAAAAAATTATCTATATGATAAATTGTTAACACATTTTTAGCACTTTGTGGTCTGTTGTCATGACAAAGCAAAAAAAAAAAAACACTGATAAAAGTAAATCATTGAGTACTGAACATGGCAAACAAAGGTCATTTTGTTGATGTATAGTTGCTGTAATGCCATTAATATATTGTAATAACAGTAACAACATGTCTGTAATGATAGATAGATAGTAGATAGATAGATAGATAGATAGATAGATAGATAGATAGATAGATAGATAGATAGATAGATAGATAGATAGATAGATAGATAGATAGATAGATACATACATACATACATACATACATACATACATACAAACATACATACATACATACTTTCAAACATACTTACATAGATACATAGATAGAGCTTAGGAAGGGGAAAGAATTAAGACAAGCTGCAGTCTAAGCTGAAACAGGAAATGTCCAGGAAGTGTGTTTAATGAGTTCAACCACAGGATACAGACAAGAAGCCAAATGGTGAAAGGGAGTTCCCCAGTTCTTCAGAAGTTTTTGAATAGAGATTTCTGTTGCTCTAATTTTTATTATATATATATAAAAAAAAAAAAATAATAAAACAGCTAGCTACTGGTCATGGTATGCAACAACCTCTCTCAGTTTGCCTCAATAAGGTGTGTTCTGATCTGCAGAACACTGTGCTAAACTCTGTTTCAGAGCTCAGCCACATCTGGAGAAGCCTAGAGCTACAGTAAGGATCTGAGCAGGACATGTTTTTTCATCTGTCAAAGATGGTGAACAATGGGGTCTCTCAAGAAACAGCCTTATCACCTTTCCACTTCACAGTTTACACATCTGATGAATTTCAGTAGCTTGCCAGCTCATACTACCTAAAAAAGTTCTCACCATTTTGGGGTGCATTTAGAATGGAGATGAGTCAGGCCACAAATGATTAGTAGAGGATGTTAATTAGTGGTGTGGCAAAAGCAACCTGCTGAACAACTGTGAACATCTAAACATATTTTATCAGTAATCATTTTATAACTAGGTTCTAAGGTGCTAAGATGAGTGAAAAAACTAGCGATTTCAAAAAAAGAAATTGTGGTTAATTACAACCATTTTATTATATGTTCTCAAAAATACAATACTGTAGAAATGAAAATTGGATATATTTTAGAGTAGTCAATTATAACTTGTATAGCAGTACAGATTTACTGTCCTCTGAAAATAATTCTACATTCAGTCATTATTGCCAAAATAACTGCCAACAAACGTGAGTACATGCAGCAGTAATTCATGTTAATAAATTATATCTAAAAAATATAATTTTCATTAGGACAAAGACTAATGAATAAAATGTGTTGGGACAAATAGCATAAACAATTTTTACTATAACAGCACATTTCATTGTTTTATATCTCTAATATGACAACAGGTTTCCAATGTCATATTGTTTATCCATATATGGTTATAAATATTGGTTCTGGAACATAATCAAAACAAGTTAATTCTTGTTATCAGCTCTCAGAAAGCAGCTATAAATATTCATTAGTCAATGCTGTATTGTTTCCCTCCCATGAAGTCAATAAGACCGAAATGTTATGTTTAATATTTTATGAGTTTGTTTGTTTTAAAGCATTTTTTTTTTTTTTAAACTACAAACTAATTTATTTTCCTAATATTATCATATCATCTTTAGTCACTTAATACTATGATTTTAAATAAATAATTGGCTATAACTCAATATTTAGGAGTTAAAATGTATTGCAATTATAATGAGAAAAACCTGGTGACCTGAAATTCTTTTATTTTTTTAAACTACAAACTAATTTATTTTCCTAATATTATCATATCATCTTTAGTCACTTAATACTATGATTTTAAATAAATAATTGGCTATAACTCAATATTTAGGAGTTAAAATGTATTGCAATTATAATGAGAAAAACCTGGTGACCTAAAATTCTTTTATTTTTTTATTCTGTGACATATTAACTTTCTAATTCAGCTCTAGGGTTACCATTACCTTTTGAGATACAATACAATACAATAGTAGGTATTTTTTTGCTGGTTTCATTTCCTTCTTTCATTCTAGAAAATACTTTATTCACTCTCCCTCACAGCATTCTATAATCCCATAAACACAATTTTGAATGTAGATGCTGCTTCACATATTTTCACATGTCCATCTTATAATGTATCATAAAGATTATATGTGCACCACCACATTAATCTCAAGAGTACGATGTCAGCATGCTGTTGTAGGACATGAATTATTTCTATATGTTCTTGGGGTAATACTAGTTCTGGGATCGTTCTATGAATTACAAATTCTGTTTAACAAGAACAATAAGCCTCAAAGCACTGAGCCATAAGACAATCCACATACCACAAGAATGTAACACAATACACGGTTTCAGTCTCAGGCCCCACAAGGCCACAATTGTTAATGCCATGTATCATATTCTCCTTTCTAAAGAACCTTCCTCTACATGCAGCCTCTGTAGCACCCAGTTGGATGGGTAATTAATGAATATTTTTTGAACTGCATCATAAATAAATAAAACCAGGTGGGCAGGGTTTCGTTCAATAAGTAATAATAAAGATTACATGTCCAAAGTCTTGTTGTCATTGTGTCTGAGTGGTGACAGGTCATGGCAGAGAGCAATAGTTGGGGCAGAGTGATATAAACTGAAGAACTGGCTGTTATATGAGCTTGTGGCTTCCTGCCCTCCCTGGGAGAAGTTGAGGCAAAGCAGGGAGTGCCATATGTTGGACTGGGCAACAGAAAATGCGAAAATATTAATGGTAGAGTATTTCTAATCAGGAGCCACCTTCTGGTATAAAATGGTGCAGCAGATGAATATTTGTTTCAACGAATATGTTAAGCTGTGCTCAGGAGGAGGACTTTCTGTGTGGGAGAATACATATTCCCTTTGTGATCAAACTCTTGATGTCACCCAAATGAGGTTGGGTTCCCCTTTTGAGTCTGGTTCCTCCCAAGGTTTCTTCCTCATAACATCTAAGGGAGTTTTTCCTTGCCACAGTCGCCATGGCTGCTTATCAGGGATAAATGCACACCATTCACCTTCACTGTTGATTTCTGTAAAGCTGCTTTGAGACAATGTCTGTTGTGAAAAGCGCTATAGAAATAAACTTGACTTGACTTGATTTGACATACAGTGCAGAAGTTACAGTCAAGAAATGAAACACTCTTTAGGGCATTTTTTCAATTAAACATATATATTTACATACCAAACTTTTTATATGATAAACATAATTTAAAAGTATGAAAGTAATTTTTCTTAATTTATGCATCTTTATCTACTATCAGAAAAAGGGTGGAAACAGTACATGTCCTTCTTGCACCATTAAAGGTATATCTTCTGTACCTTTCGCATGTATCTACAAATCTATGTGTTCTTTTCCAAATCATTGCTTCAATGCTGGAAGCACACAGTTGAAGTGTAGAAACATGAGTGTCCTGCACAGAGCCTTGACATCAACCCCACTGAACACCTTTGAGCTTAACTGGAACTCTGACTGCACCCCAGACCTCCTCACCCAGCAGCAGTGGTAACCTCACTAATGTTCTTGTGGCTGAATAAATACATATTCCCACAGGTATGCTTGTGGAAAGCCTTCCCAGAGTAGAGGAGGTTATAATAACAGCAAATGTGGAAAAGAATGTAGGAAGAATGTATCTTTTTTTCTTTTCTTTAGGATTTTTTTTTATTTTAAGTAATTATTTAAATATTAAATACTCCTTTATTTGTATGTTTGTTGGAAGATCACATTAAAGATGTTACAAGTCTGACATTTACATCGTTTGTATTTCTGTCTTTATATTTTTTTAAAGGGTGTGTAGACTCTTTAAACTTTTTATATAATATTTAATATATAATATACTGTATATACCCTGACCAGGCATTATAACATTATGAGCTGAAGTGAATAACACTGATTATCTCTTCATCATGGCACCTGTTAGTGGGTGTAATTTATTAGGCAGCAGGCAGTCATTTTGTCCTCTAAGTTGTTAGAAGCAGAAAAAATGGGCAAGCATAAGGATGTGAGCGAGTTTGACAATGGACCAAATTGTGATGGCTAGACGATTGGGTCAGAGCATCTCCAAAACTGCAGCTCTTGTGGTGTGTTCCCGGCCAAAAAGTGGTCCAGTGGTGAACCGGTGACAGGGTCATAAGCAGCCGAGGCTCATTGATGCACGTGGGGTCAATTATAAAAAAATGACATTAAATGAAAAGGTATTAATAGTATATGCTTACACTTTATAAAAATACACTATAATTATATTTATATTATTATTTATTTATATTATATATTTATACTTCATACATGTAACTTATAAATATACTACATGATATAAAAGAACGGAGCATATAAAATTATATTATATGATATATTTACCACATTTTTTACATTTCTGTCTAAGCTATCTAGAGATTTCTTATTACTCACGTCTCATTCTAAAATAAATATTTGTTCAATAACATTGCTCAAAGACAAACATTATTGGGGATGTTGACAAAACAATGGCTCCCTCATGTGGTCAAATAGTATACTAGCACAATGTTATTGCTACTTTATATATTCTGTAACAGCAGCTCTATCAGTATTTCCAGTTAATGTGCCTTTCTACTGTTATTGTTTTTTTGTAATATCTTATTGGACCTCTGTTGCAGATGCAATATTAGTACAATTAAGCAATATTAATATTGCACAAGCAAAAGAGCAGTTATATAGTTGTGCACAGCTGATATTTTATCAGTGTGACATTGCTTTTGTTTCTATTAAAAAGGAATTAATATTGAGTAACTGACACTTCAGACACAATATTGGCAAATAGTTCTGCTTGATTAGAGAGTTGTGTGTCTAGGCACACCAAAGGTCATTCTCAAGAGACGGATTCCATTAAGAGACTATCTGGAAGCCTGGAAACCCCTGCCGGATGTGTCTCAGTGGGTCCTGCCTACTGTAGAGCGAGGTTATACGATTCAGTATGGGTCTCCTCCGCCCCGGTTCAATAGGGTGTGTCCCATTCTGGTGGGGCCCATGCAGGCTCTGGTTATAGAACAAGAAGTAGAAACTCTCTTGAGCATGCAGGCCATCAAGGTGGTCCCTCCATTTGACAGAAAGTCTAGGTTCTACACCCGGTACTTAATAGTTGCCAAGAAGGAGTGGGATGTGTCCCATTTTAGATCTACATCGGCTGAAACGCTCTATAATAAAACTCAGGTTCGAGATGTTTCCCGTGAAACAGGTTGTGTCCCAAATCAGGTCCGAGGACTGAAGGACGTGTATTTTCATGTATCCATCCAGGAAAACACAGGACGTTCCTAAGGTTTGCGTTTAGGTCCGAAGCTTACCAATATTGGGTCCTTCTGTTCGGCCTTGCACTCTCATTTTTGATAATACAGTCAGATTGTACTTACAGTATAAAGACAGTGTCCCCACAGTGAAAAACTTTGTTTCTATCTGCGTCAATTACAATGATAATTCAAACTGCTTTACATAAATAAAGTAAAACTATCATAAAACAAATTATCACAACAATAAAACACCTGACTCGTGTGTGTAGAGAAGGTGAGATGAACCGCACACCTGACTCGTGTGTGTAGAGAAGGTGAGATGAACCGCACACCTGACTCGTGTGTGTAGAGAAGGTGAGATGAACTGCACACCTGACTCATGTGCGTAGAGAAGGTGAGATGAACTGGGAACGCAGGCAGTGGGTCAGACCACTGTGAGGAAGGGGAGGGGGAACTCAACTGTTTCTAAATGCATTTTTGCGTTTTTTTTCCCTACTTACACAATTATTTTAGGTAAACATACATATATTTTTTTATATAATAGAGAATACATATAATGGAGAGTGCGATTTAAAAAAAATCGCCCCCGTCCCCCCCCGGGATTTACACCCATGCCTGCACTAGTCGAGTGGAGTGGAGTCGATGGAGTCTTTCTGAGGGGGCACAGCACTTAGCCACTAGTCTTTCGGCCGAGGTTGTAGAGACCATTCCCTAATCCGGAGCTCCCTGCACGAGGAGGTTGAATGGTGCGGAGGTCACCAGTTAGACCCAGATAACTGCCCAGTTGGCCCAGTGCTGAAATTTCTTTGGGGAACAGTTTGCCAAAGGGTTGTCTTCTTCTACCCTAAAGGCTTACGTGTCCACTATTGCAGTTTATTATACTCCGCTTGCCGAGCAGTTGCTATTAAAATACCCATTAGTGACACGTTTCCTCCACGGTACTGCAGGCTGAGGCCTCATGTGTGACCCAGAGTGCCTGTGTGGAGACCTGACCATTGTTCTGGAGGCCTTGTCTAAGCCTCCCTCCCTTTTGCTACTTTTTAAAAGGTAGTGATGGGTGAGAATGGCCAAGGCCTGGACTGAGTCACCTGTGATGACTTCATGTTAGGAGATTAAAAACAGGCAAGGACCTAATTATTTTTGACACATTTTTATTTAAAACAGAGATGAATGAGAGCAGGTGTTAAGTGAAATCATGAGGTGTATTAGTGTTATAACCTTATGAGTAAGTGGTCATGGACAGGCCAAGACCTAAATAATGACTGAGTCACGTTTTTTTGTTGGGAAACACTTTTATATTTTTTATTAAAAATAAGAGACGATGGGAACTGACACCATTATGCCATTGGACTTGAAAAGTATCTAATTATTAAAAAAGAATTGGGAGGATGAAATAAGAGATGGCCAATAAAAAATAATGAGTCGTATCAAGATTGCAGAGAAGAGTATAAAAAAGCTGTACATTTACTGTTTTATGGGGCATTTCCATAGAACCGCCTGACTTTGTTTCTGCTGATTTTGTTTCTGCTGACTCATTGACATCACAAACCTGTATTCTACACTTTTTTGTTGCTTCTGTTTCCAATTAAATACTTCCAACCAGAGTTGTGAGCCTGTATGACACACATTGTGTCATCAGCTTTCAATGTTTCCAGCCTGCCTTAGCCTGTTTTGATCCAACGTCCCAATAATGACATCACCGATTGGCAACCATATATAGAGAGGAAGTGGTGAAGATAGGAAGAGGGTATTTGAAGTGGTGTTTGTGTTGTCTGTCTTCTCAAAATATTAGATAAAAAATATTTTGTTTATTATTTTGGCCCTGGCTCACCCTGAAGTTGTGTATACTGTACATTTGCCTATTTTACAGTACACCACCACCTTTTTTATTTTTTATTATTAATACCTTTATGATAGTACAGTCAAGATTCTTATCAGCCCATTTGGCAAACAATACATGGATTTATTCACACACAACTCGTGATTAATCACAACTTAATCACACTTTTTTTTTGTTTCAAATGTACTTTATGTAGTTTTTAATCTACATGGGCATGGACAAGTAGGGATGCTTTATGCAAATGTATGTTCATTATTAGTGAAACTATACTCAACATAAATTATGAAGACAAAATATTTTTGTAAATGTATTAAAGTAGTTATGGTGGGGTTTTAAATTACGTAAATTATCAGGACACCAAACGAAACTTTTGCTATGTTTTCGAACGGACAGTTTTAATTGCCGGATGTGCGCATCATGGCGGATTTCCGTGTTTGGTTTGAACAAATGTTAAGTGATTAAATGTTTTTTTTTCGGTGGAGTTTATTATAATTTTTTTTATATCTGATTTAAAAAGTTGTGAATAAATGTGTGCTGCATTGAAGGTTGTAATTTTGCCTCTTTCATAGTTATATATATATTTAATTAATTGATTAATTAAACGATCAAACAAAAATGCGAGCTGCATTAATCGCACGTTAATAAAAAATAGTGACTTTAAAATGATGCCGTAATTTTGACAGCCCTAATAAATATATATATTTTTAAATAGAGTTTATAACCTTGTGCATAATGAATCATTAAAAACTATTTAGCTGGTTATGCAGATCTTACTCTAAATGCTTTGAAGTTATTGGATCTTTTGCCCTTTTCCCTCTGACAGGTGCTATAATGCCATCAATCATGTCCACACATATATGTGTGTCTCTGAAGCTGTGATATGTGGTATGTGTTGCAATTTTAGAGATGATTGCATGAAGTTTCTTTGACAGTGAAAACCTGGGGTTTGTCAGTGCCAAAGCCATTTGCTCCCTAACAGATTGTCAGATATAAAAGTTTGTGATCCATTATCCAAGCCAGTGATTTTGCACATTCCAAGAAACCACAGTGAATATTCAAGAGCTCAGGTGGGGTGTTAGGGGTAAACTGAAGAACCTAGATGAAACTAAATGTTGTGTTAGAAAGTGTCCTATTTCGGTGTGAATACGTTTCCTAAGCTGAAACTTTGGTTAGTTATTAGTCACTCTTTTCTCAGACAGCTCTCTGGTCAGGTAGGACATGTAGCCTACTCCAAATTTAGATCGAAGCCTATGAAGCGTTTCAGCACCGTTGTGGGTTATACAACAGGCTTTCCAGTGCGCGCTCTCGTTTTCTCCAGTTGTCTCGGCGGGACCGCGCACTGAAGCCCGAGGGGGGCGTGCACCGCTTGTCCCAGCCATTTTTATTTTATTTTGCACACTCAGCTCCAACGCAATACTTTTGTCAGTGCTATACCGGGGCACTAAGATCACGGGAGATCCTTTTTCCATATCCCAGGTGAGTGATTGTTTTTTTTTTGCTTTGACTAATCGTGCGCGTGCATTCAGCCCGTCATTTTTCCCGTCTAATCAGAAAAAGGGTTGTGACGCAACATGTCAGGAAAGCATCGGCGCTCCGGACCTGTTTGTTGCGCACACCTGGACTGCTCACCTGGGCCGCTTTATACACATCCAATAATGTTATTTTACAAACCAGAGGCAAATGTTTTACATATTTAATTGCATGCAGTGAGCAGCAGGAAAACTCAGACTTCTAAAAGTCGTGCAGTTTCTCACTAATGGCAAAACTAGTGGAAACCTGTTCTCTTTGCACTGGTAACAGACATTTAAATATCATGCAGCAGTGACGTTCTAGCGCATGCATGGTGATCCTAATGGACAATTGCACTAATAATGACTTGGTGCACTAAAACAGAATGGTGTATTTGTTTTGGAGGCAGAAAACTGTGCAGGTTTAAATGACAATTTCAGCTCATATATGTTGAGCATTTTTGGTCATTTTAGCATCTTTTGAGCTTGGAACTGATTCCCAAACTAAACTTCATGAAACGTAATGAAGTTGTGTTTATGCTGGATTGGTGAAGTTTTTATTTTTTTGTAAAACAAGATTGCCTACAGCTCTGCAATAAAAACGCACGCACGCGCACACACCTCTTTGCCTTTGTTTATGAGAATGGCTGCTCTGTAACTGCGCATTTTGTTAACCCTTGATGCGTAAAACGTTTCTCTTTTCCATGTAATGCACGTATTATTATTATTTTTTTTAAGTTTGTTAAAAGTTTAGTGTTGCTTTGTTTTTTGTTTTTTTTGTCACCTTCCTTTGTGTGTAAACATGTTACTTAATACAAAAAAAAAAAAAAAATGCTCCATATGTCCAGAAGTGCTAAAGATCTGAGTTCTTGTAACATGTGTGCATGTGAACCCTTATGCAATCCAATAGATCGAATCTCAGTATCATAAAATAAAAATGGTGCACACAGATGTTTGCCTAATCAGAGTGTCTGATTTAGTACTTTAATACAAAATGATGTAAGTTGGAAACATTCTAAGGTTAAAATGACTCGTGATTATTGGCTACAAAAACTTACTGAAGTCCATGTGAAGCTGATATTACCTTAGGGGATGGTCTTTTTTGTTGTGATCTGAAAGGTACAGTGTGTTCTTTTACAAATACTCACATCTTGACAATCACATCTGCTTCAGAATATAAAAAAATAAAGCTACACTGGGCATTGTGCTGCTGCTGAGGAAATATTTCAGAGTGACTCTTTTATGAATTCGCATGAATTTGCATGTTTGCTGAGCAGAGTTGAGCTTGGTATGAAAGTGCGTCAGTGTTGGAGAAAGCGTGTGTATTGAGCTGTGCTGCTGTTCTGAAGGGAGTGTATGGAATCTGGTTTTCGGTTAATCACATTCTCACACATGAGCTTTCTTTTTGTGTTTCACTGCTAATTTACTTTGACAGGGGAGCCATTGACTGGAGATGCATACACACGAACATGCACACGCACTCTGAGACTTGTACTTCACAGGAACACCCTCCTTGACTTTGCCTCTTTACTGTGGTGTTTCTTTGTTGTGAAGTATTTGTGCTAGCTTTTCACATGTTTGTTCTTGAAAACTGTAGTTGTTCCAACCTGTGGGACAGATGTCAAATAAATTCACCCTGTCAAATATGACATAGACTTGAAACATATCTCATGAGCACTGACTACACACTTGCCAAACCAGAGAAGGGTGGGGTTAAGGGGCTACCAGCAGGAGCTGAAAGTCTTGGTTATATTTGTTTGTGTGTATGTGTGTGTGTCTTGCTGTGTATCTTGTAATAAAGCACAAATACAGTTCTATGATTCTAGACCAAACAGTGGCATTGCAGGGTTATACTGTATGTATTTCACACATGCTACGCATATCTGTCTGTCTGATAGTAGTAGATGTACTGAAGTTTGAAGGGAAAGTGATCTGCTGTTTGGGCATGTTTAAGTATTTTCTCTTAAAAAATTTTTGTTGTGAAATAACTGCTGAAGGCTGTCAGTGTCAGGTGGTAAGTAAATATTAATAGTCGTATTGGTTTATTTTGTAACAAATACACATATAACAGTAGGTCAGGTTTAGAAATGGTGATTTCTTTAATGCATTTATACAAAAATAATGTGTTGATTGTTGTTAAGAGGGCTGGTATAAAAGTGGTAGCAGGGTTTAGTGCCACCTGTCCTTTAACGATCAATAGAAATCAGTATAAGGTTTCATTTCTGGGTTCCTCATCAGAATTTTTACAGAACCCAGTGTAACAGTACCATCCATGGAAATAAGCAAATAATCTAGACTGTTATAAAAAAAGGGACACTGAGACTGATTTCTTTCTGAGTTAGACTGTAAGTTGATGCAGGCCTTGTTTTTCAGCCTATGTTTCAGCCATGTGTGTGTGTGTGTGTGTGTTTGTGTGTGTGTGTGTGTCACTTGCCCCACCATATTCTTATCACAGCACTGATGAGACTTTATTATATGCATTGCTTAACTCTAACAGTATTAATATTGAAATACTGATACACACCGTCCCATCCAAAATTATTGCAATAGCAAGATAAATATTGGATATTTGGGTTTGAAATCAAAAGAGGAATATGAGATGATATGACAGAATTCTAGCTTTTGTTTTCTGATATTTACACTAAATATGATAAAGAAAGTAGAACACTGTATGCTTGGTTTTAATGACTAAACTATATTTGATGTTAAAATAGGATAAACCAACCTGAAAACAAGCTGTTTTGAAGCAGAGAAAAGAGGGAAAACTGTTCAAAACTATAAAGCAGACATAGGGTATTGCTAATAGGCTAATTTGGAATGTCCTTAAAAAAGTCCTTTTACACAGGGAAGAGTTGACAGTATCTCAATTCCCTACTCAAAGAACTGAAATAGAAATAAATCACACAATTCTGGAACAAAAAAAATACCTCAACTAAATGATGAAAAGATTGAAGGTGTGGAAAAGAAAGGATCTGCTTATGATCCAAAACATACAAGTTCATCTGCTCAACATACTGATGTCATGACTAAGGCTTGCAGGACTGCTTTTGGAACAGGCTGAGTAATCATTGTATTGTATCCTTTCATGATGTAACCGTGATGGTTACAACAAAACTAATTCAGAAGGCTGCTGAAACATTGTGCCTGCCAGTGTACAGAGAAATGCAACAGGCAATGATCCAAAACACACTACTAACACAACAAAGGACTTCGTTAGTCCTACACTGGGCATGTAGGTCATCAGACTTTAGTTAAATTGAGCATTTCAGCTTCAAAGAGGGAACTAAATTGGATAACCCTTAAAACAAACAACTATATGAAGCTCCAGTACAGGTTTATCTGTGCAAATGTATGATGTCAATGTGTTGCTTCAAAAAAAAAAAAAAAAACTGCTGACAAAATAGAACCCTTTAAAAAAATCTTCCTAACACATTTTGACTTATTTGTGGAGGTGAAATGCACCAGCTGGTTCTCCTAGTCCACTTGTGCATGCATCAAGTCACAAACAGAGATAAATGGATCATTCTAATTACTTTTTAATTTGTTTTGGTAAAAAAAAAAAAAAAAAAAAAAAACATTAGCAGCATATATGGATAAATACATATTTGTATAGGTTATATTCGTGTTATAACATACAGTTTGTCAGAAATCACTGTCAAAAAAGACAAAATTTGTGGGTGTATTTTCATTCCATGAAAATATGCAAACCAGAAAAGACCCTCAGGCTAACAATATCCACTATCGATTTTCTAATTATGATGCTGCTACTTTTTTAGTTTTGTTGTACTCAGTACTCTTCCAGAATAGCATCATAAAGCCCTAATTATTATTTTCAAAACAGAAAACATTTTTCAGCCAAATTCCTTTTACTCTTTATTCCCTCTGAAGCCCTGGAGCCAAGCATAAACTTATACTTACATTCCTCAGTCTTTTAAGTGTGTAACTTTTTTTTTTTTTTTTTTTTTACTAGTTTCATTGTAGACACTGGTAATATTAATTAATTAAAAGAAAAAAAAAGATTTTGAATAGTTTAAATGATTTAGTCTTCTAATATATTTGATTTTAGTTAATAGACTTGACACTTGAATATATTAAATCAAGTCACAAAAACACCATGCAATGTTATGGTAACGCTTGTTAATCAGTGTAGAGTTTTCTACCAATAACACTGGTTATTTTAGCATTGATTCAAAGAGATGTAGTAGCTTAGTGATTAAGATGTTGAATTTATAACCAGAACATTGTGAGGTCAAATTACTAGACATCATGCTGCCAATGCTTGAGCAAGGCCCTTAACTCTGATGTGCTTTGTTGTAAAAAATGAGAAAACACGTATAAATGTTATTCGCTTTGGATATTGGCATCCGCCAAATTCCATAAATGTAGAGTTGTTACACTAGTTTCTGAACGAACAATCTAAATTGATTATTGGATATTGGATAAACTGCCTTCCAATTATGGCAACAACTCAAAGTTATTAGGAATATTTACTTTGAAGGATGTTTCTCCCTCAGGATGGAGTACCCCGTGGATGTATTGACCAGTGTGGATCCTGAATCCCTGGAGCACTCGGCGAAAGACTACATGTCTAAACTTCTCCACAGAAATCCAGAAAAACCTGAGTACCTCAGTATACCTGGATCAAAGAAAGTAAGAGTAGTCTGTTGTTTTTTTAAATGTCTGGAATGTCTAGGTTTATTACTGGGTAAAGCTATTAATAAAGAGTTATACAAAGTGAATAATTATTATAATCTGCATTTGTATGTAATCTGTCCTACATTGTTTCGCAAGTAAAGTGGTAATTCAGTATAGAATGATGTATAAAAATGTCTAAAGATGTCTAATCTTAATGATTATAAATTATTTAGCTTTTTATGTCATGCTATAGATAGAGATTGGCCTCTGTAATGTGGGTTTTGTCCCCCTCCATGGAGCTAACATTATATACAAGGTCCTTGCACTATTTTTACCTGAAGAAAATTCAAAAGGTAATATGCATTTATTTAATAAAAATGTTAATATTTAAATTGATGAATTATTGATAACACTAACAATGCACTGTCCTCTGCTTAGCTGTGGGACTCTATTTACTGAATCATTGGTGGTCTGCTGAAGATATTCTTAAAACAGCAGACCCCACACGAACAGGACTCCTCAAGGTTACTGCCATTTTCTGCCATTACAATATCATCAACAACCTTTTACTGAATTACTCAAAATGAGGGTGAATATTGAGAGAACATTTCTGTCTTCAGGTAAAAACGACTGGAGAGAGGATAGTCCTGTATGTGCTTAACAGGATTATACACAGAACAAAAGAGAGGGCTGATTGCGATGTGAAATTTCTTTGTCATGAGAAAGACGAATTTGCTAAAATCCTCTGGAAAAATGGCGAGGCGGTGGGCTTTTACTCCGTCAAACCTGAAGGTACAACATGTCTATTTGCCTAAGTTGTTCTTCCAGTTTAGATAATAGTTTAAAAGTTAAAATGTTTGAATGAAAAAACATGCTTCGAAGGTTATAAAAACAGTTGAGTTAAATTGATCAGCTCTTTTAGAGACTTGTTTGGGCAGTTTCTGATATCTTTTTGAGCATCTTTCAATCTGAGGCTTCCAAACTTTTTACACTCAGGCAGAATGAAATGCAGAGTTCTAAATAACAAGTGTCCTTTTTTAGACTTAAAGTAATGTGTAAATGTGACTGTATTGTGCAGTGAAAACCAGTGTTAGAATTAGTTAGGACCAACCATTTAATATCTAAATCAACCACAGAATTATTTTACCATTTCTCTTTTTGTTCCAATTATAGGCACAATATGCAGTCACTATCTGACCAAGTGTTATGACCTTCCTATCATGGACACCATATTCGTCCGGAAATGTCACAGAAGCAATGGCTATGGTCTCCAAATGCTGGAGGATTTTGTTTGGAGCTTCAAAAACGATTGCATAGGTTTGCAGCGTCCACTGTCACCAGCCATGTACAAAGGTATTGCTAATAATGTCATCCTGTAGCTTGTCTGTGTTTTTTTATATATATCTTATATATTCATCACACATGCTAAATGTCTAAATTGTTACAGTTTGTGAAAAATATCTGAACCTTCATCCACAAGACACAAAGTTGCTGTGGGAAACAAATGGTACAGGATGCAGTTTTCAGAGAAGTCAAATAGCAAGAAAACTGCAAGCAATGGACCTAAATAGTAAGCAGTTAATTACATTTCTTAGGTATAAAAACTAGTGCATTGTCAGTTTAATTATGTTAATATCTTGATAGAGAGTCATGAGTTTATTGGGGATGAAGAAGATGATAATTTCCAGATGGAAGTTGGTATTACTCAAGTAGAGGGGACTATGCATTACACAGAGGATGTGGTATGTAACTCATTAACTCTTAATATTTAGAGATATTAATATGGTGATTCTTATAATATTGGATAATTTTACACAATTACTTACACAGTTTTAACAATTATTACCTCTACATTTTTAGGAGGAGGTTGTCCAGGTTAAAAAAAGAAAAGGCAAGTATTCTACAGAAAGAAAATTCCATGGAAGTTGCTGTTTTTATTTCTTGTTAGCTTATTACTGTGCTTAATAAAAATCTAGAACAATGTTTGTTATATGAGCGGTAAAAGTCTAATTGATGCAAAATCTGTTACAACATTTTTTTTTAGTAGGCAAATGTGTGTGTACACCTACTGTCAAGTAGTATGTCAACAGCTCAAGTGTCAAAAATGTGAAACACTCTAACGGTCAATTAAGAAATTTATTTTGTTTTTATGGCCTTATCTTTTTTTGTCATGGTAATTACAGTGGTGCATGACACAGCTGTTACTACCTACTGCAGAAGCTGCATTCTAAAGCATAAAAAACCTGGAACAGACACAGAAGTGACAATTGAGAAAACCAACAGGTTATTCGAACTATTTTACACAATTAATCCACCATTAATGTTTATTATCTAAGTCTTATAGCAGCTTAATTAGAAAGCCTTAATTGAATTGTGGATATCTTTAAATGTGCGTTATGCAGGGTTGAAGACATTGAGCCTGATGTTCATTGTGCGGAAGATGACTTGGTGCATGAGGATGGCGAACGTTTCTTAAGAAAGGTATGCATGAGTGTTTTTTTTTGTTTTACTTGGTATCCTGCAGCCTTAATTATCAAATAAATGCATTGACAAAGTCTGAAATTTGTGTCTGCCAATATGCCATTTATCATACATCAATGCTTCAAATTGCCATTTATGGTAAACAACTTCACTCTGAAAGGGTGGTTTTCTGGCTGTGTGTGTGTGTGTGTGTGTGTGTGTGTGTGTGTGTGTGAAATCCTTTGCCATATATATATAATAATTATAAAAACCAGTAATGGCATGAACACCTCTCATTATTGTTGCTTTTTCCTCTGTTGTGTTTGGAAATGTAATTTATTGCAGCGTGAGCAATAAGACCTATCATTACTCATCCAATAAATTGTTGAGAAATGCCAAACCTGTCTCCAGTTTCTTGCTGAAGTGTCTAAAAACCCTACGGTAAAAAGTGGTGTAGCTTTCTGAGCATCATAGTTAGTAATTTCTCTGTCAGTTTCACTGAGTTGATTGACAATTAGAACAATTGTCACTTCTAATTATTACCTTACATGCGTTTTCACCGTATTATACACGTGATCATGCGTGCGTCTTAATATACACACATTCTCACACATGAAAAACCTGATCAATCACATTCTGTTTATAGAAAAGTAAAACGGTGCAGTGTTCATGAATGCATGACCGACAGATGATACTCTGGATTTTAACGTGCTACATAAGTAATAATGGCATTGTTTTTGTTTTGTAGGACACAGTGGAGACAGTATTACATGATGTGACCACCATATCAGAGATTTCTCGTCTTCACTGTGAAGAACAAAACATATTGCCCTGTGAGCCTTCCTCTCATTCAGAAACTAAAACAGAGCAGATGATCAAAATACCTCCTTTTATGGAAATCCGAAACAATAAGGATGCACAAATGGTAGAAACAGTTCAGTCACAACAAGATCAAACACCACCAGCAGAATATTCAAACAAGAATGACACAGAAGAAGCAGGAAAAATATCAGTGGTTGAAAATATTGTTGATGAGACAGTAGAAATAGAAGTGGAAAAAAGGGAAGCTGGAGCACTAGTAGTGTCTTTGGTAGAAAAAGCGAAGAACACAGTTGAAGAGTCTGGCATAGTTCAGGAATGTTCGTGGAAAAAAATTCAGGAAACTGAAGACCTAGAACCAAGTCCTGATAACAAAGAGGAGAAAGTTAGTACTTTGATGCAACAAGAGGAAAACAAAACCACGGCATACCGCTTAGGCTCAAAAGGAAAACATGACAAGCGAAGATCAAACTACGAAACTTCATTAAGGAGCTCTAGAAGACTCGATGATCAGGCTGCAAAAAGTGAACTGGTAGAAAGCATTTCCAGAAGTACATCTAAAAAAGCACTTGCAGCCACTTCTAAACATGTGTACACAAGAAAAACCCAATCTATAAAACAACCAGAGGAAAGCAAACAAGTACAAGGTAAGCCCAAATATCAAGGATTAAAACAGACAGAATCTCCTGAAAAAGAGCGGGTCATGGAAAAAGCTGAAAATGAGAATGTGGAAGGGAAAATTGAGACAATAAACATCACCACTGAAGTTTACAGTGAAAATTCGATTGTGACTCTTAGAAAAAAAGAAATGAATAATGAAAATAGCAGTTTAGATCAACAACCAACTGATGATCAAGACCTCATGGAAGTGGAGAAGGACAGGGCAGATAAAAATAAGATGGATGAGAAGTTAAGGAATAAAGAACAAGAAAAAGAGACAGCATCAGCAGAGGAAGTTACCAAGACATCCATGGATGGTGAGGAAATAGGACTCGTTGATGTTAATTTTGAAATATCCAAATTAATAATTGATGTAAAAGCACACGAACCATCTGCTTCAGAACACATTGAAGAGCAGGGAGAGGAACCAGCAGTAGAAACTGTGCCAGTAACGGATGGCCACAGCAAAGTAGCAGCTTTGAAATGTCACAAATCTGTTGAGCTTCTTGTGGCAGACAATGAAAATGCGCTGGTGGCTGAGGACAAAACTGAAAATCTAAATATTGATGAATCAGATGTAAGACATGACAAGATTATGGAAAATATTATATCAAAATATGATGACATAGTTTTAGAGCCAAATCTAACAGATGCAAGCAAGATGGCAGAATCTCAAGAAGTCGAACCTTTGAAAGAATCCGAGATTGTAGAAGCAGCTGAGGAGCAAGTTCTAACATTCGTTACAGATGAAACCAAGATAGAGACATTTCAAAAAGAGAAGGCTCTGAAAGAGACTCTGTTAAACTCTGTTCAAGACACACATAATGAGGAAAAAAGAAAACATATAACTGAGTCAGGTGAAGATGATGAAAGGGTGAAATTAGATGTTCAGTCTGAACTGTCCGAAGCAGCAGAGGATAAAACAAGCTTTGAAACTCCATTTAAGAATCCGAGAAGACTCAAGCATCAAGGGGAAAAAAGCGAAGTGACCACAAGAGTTCTCAGGAGTGCTACAAAAGCAGCTAAAGACACTTCTAAAACAAAAGCTGAAAAGCAACAAGTGAAAACAAAACAAACAGTTGATGATTTGGAAGTTGAGCAGATGATGGACGTTCTGGTGTCACACACTGAAACTGCTTTGGAGCAGTCAATAAGCTTCAATGCTGAAATGGAACATGTGAAAGCTATTGAAATGGAGGTTGGACCAAAAACACCAGAACAGTCTGCTGCAGAAAATGTTGAAGAGCAGGAGGAGGAAATGGCCTTAGAAAAGGGGCCATCGGAAGACACAGAAGAAGCCATATTAACATGTGCCACTGATGTGCATTTGGATTTTGACGATGGTTTGACAACCACAGTTGCTGGTGAAGATGCTACGGAAATCTCACAGCCTCAGGTGGAACCCCATAGACCTGAATGCATTGATACAGAATCTCTGGCTAAACATACTGAAAAAGAAACAGATAAAAGGGTGAAAAGTAAGAAAAGTGTTGCACTGAATGATGAAGTCAAAGTTCCAGAGTCAACTATTACTGATGAAGCAGTTCGAAAAGAGGCAGACACTGCTCAAGAAACACCAACCAAGGAACCACAATGTCAACATGTCAATGAGGATGAGGATGAGGCAAGCTCAGTAAGCCCGTTAAGATTCTCTAAAAGGCTGCAGGGTCAAGCTGCAGAAAGTGAAATAAAAATGAGAATTCTCGAGAATTCATCAAGTCTCACAGGCAAAGGTACTCCACAACGTAGACACAAAAAACAAATGAAAACCCTGATGCTACAAGAGGAACCTGAACGATTAGATGAGGCTAAAAATAATGAAATGAACATTATATCAGGGATTAAGGCAGTAGAAGAGCACATGGAGTCAGTTACTGTAAATTTATTTGAACTTTCTGAAACTGTGAAAGAAGTTGAGAACAGAGTACAAAAAGACAAAACATCTACAGAATTGGTGCATGGAGAGCATAGTGAGGATGTAATGGAAACCACTTCACTTTTAACATTCCAAGAAGCTTCCGTTGTGCTTGTGGATGTCAAAAAGGTTCTCCCTAATTTAACAGGTGACTGTAGTCCTGCTCAGGAGGAAATAGGTAACAAGCTTAAAATGAGTGAACAAGCAGCAGATATGCCTGAAAAGGTGAGGGAAGAATTACGAGCTAAAGTTGTAGAGGAAGAGATCATAGAGAAGGAGTTTGTAAATCCCATTATAGAGGAACCTGCAGATATACCGTCCACTCTGCAAGATCTGCAAGATTTTCATAACACTCAAGTGGTAAAAGATCTTATTTATGTTGAAGAATATGAAGAAGAACTGGCTACAAATTTGGCACCAGAAAGACAAACAGGTAGAAATGAGAGTGGCAATGAAACAACACAATCACAGGAAGTAGTACTGCTTACCAAAACTCATTATGCAGATGATGAGAATGCATTGGTTCAGATGGATGTAACAGAATCTGTGACAGAAAAAATAGACAAAGAAAATGAGGAAGCAGTAGAACTGGGTATGAATAACACACTTATTACATCTAACAAACAAGAAAGGGATAATTGTTCAAAAGAAGGTATGAAAGATGTTTTGGAAGAAAAAACTACTTTGGCAGAATTGGATACAAGTAAAACTCTGTCAGACTGTAAAGCGAGTACAACACCTGCCCAAGGTCACAGTGTTGAGGGATGCACTAAAGATATTTTAGTTAGCACAAGCAGAAATCCCAGACGTAGGACTCTACCAGCAAAGCTTACACCGGAAAGAAAGACTAGACCTTTACACAAAGAAACAAGGGTAAATAAAAATACAGAAGAGGAGATTTCAGATGAAGATTTTGAAACTGTATTCACGAGAAATCTCAGACGAAGAACAATAACAGTAACAGCATCACAGAGAAGAAGATCTAAACATATCACAGGCTTACGAGTAGCAGAGTCGGAGATGGGTGGACATGAAATAGTAACAGTGCAAGGCACTGAAGTTGCCAGGCCCACTTCAGAAGAGACACAAGAGACCTATTTAAAATATATAGAAGTACCTGTTATTTCTAAAACAGCAAGGAAAGACCAGCCGCAAGAAAAAACTTTACTTAAAAAGTATGCAGACAAGGTAGATAAGGTGACTGATGTACGAAAAGCTATGAATAAAGCAGCTGTTGATCATGCAGAAGTAGAAACAACAGAAAGAGGAGTTCTATTGGTTGATGCACCAGATAAGAATCGGGAGAAAGCACCTGATAAACCAAATCAAGAACAAGTAAAAAGTACAAACTCTGAACTGGAAAGAGAGCAACATGATGAAGCTCTGCAGGAAATGTTGCTTGAGAAAACATTTGAAAAGGGACTTGGTAAAGGAGTGGAAGAAAAACACTTTGAAGAAAAAAAAGGTAGTAGTATAAACTTGCAGATTACAGAAGCAGTTCCTGATCAGTTAGAAGAAGGTATAGGTTATGAAAGAAGGATGATAAAAAAACGAACAATAACTACCAAAGCTCTCTCTGTAAGGAAATACAAACGACTCTGTGAACAAGATCAAGGTGGAAATGATGGGCAGACAATTGTGTGGGCAAACACTGGAGATTCTGCACCTGTAGAGACAATGGTAATGGAGATGGCTAGTGTGAAGTCACCTGCAGAAAACCAAGCAACGAATCATGGTCAAGAAAAAGAAGATATTAATATTATGGGTGGAGAAGATTCTAAACTAGTTGCGCAAGAAGAAGATCATGGTGAAGATCATGGTGAGGCAAACAGAGAACAACAGTCCTTAACAGAACAGACAGCATGTGAAAACAATGCAAGCAAAGCTGCTAAAGTAGCTTATGAACATAAAAGGATTGTGGCTACCCAAGAAGTACCAGAGCTATATGAGAAGATTGCTGAGAAAATGACAGAAGCCAGTGTAATAGCAGATGAAAATTTCACCTTGGCGCTGGATGAAGAGCTTAACCCTAATGATGCAGAGTGTAGCCAAGTGGTTGAAGAGACCAGAGCTTCATTTCAGGAAAGTGAAAAAGAAATCACAGATGCAGAACAAGACTCTGGAGTGATGACACAACACAACCTTCAAGGCAGGGAATCAGCAAAAGCTTCAGCTAAACAAAAAACAACTAGGAAAAGGAGAAAATTGCTGCAAGATAGTCCAAGTGAAATGGAAAATAAGTCTGAGGCAGAAGAGGTAGAAGAGGTACTTGGGGAAGAGGTAAAGACACCTCAGCAAAAAAGAAAATCCGAAGTTAAGCTAACACCTCGGAGATCCGAACGGCTTTTTAGAACAAAAATAATGTAATAAAAAAATGAATAACAGCAGTTGGTTAGTGGACCATACATTTTTAAGTATAATTTTGATACACAAAATATAGTGTATAGTATATAGTGTATACCATTATTTAGCTTTCTATTTTGTCACTTTTAACTATTCAATTTTGCATATTGTTAGTGATACTTTAATAACTGTTTCTCACAGACAGTGGGCTTTCAAAGTCTAAATTTATACTTTAATATAAATTTCTGAAGAATATCTATATACAAATATTTTACTATATTTTTTTTTATTAATGGGAAATCATGAATGGTGGGTCTGTAGATTTGTGCTTGAACAATATTCAGTGATATATTTCTCTTTCCTGTATTGTCTACACATTTTTTTTAAAACATTTCTTGCATGTTCAATACTTTGGGGACTTCAATGGTGAAATATTCAGCTCTTTTGTAGTTATAGTATAAATATAACCAGATCTGTATTCAAAATATTATCTGGGTCTTGATTCTTTAAAACACAATCATTATAAATGTCCCCTATTCAGTCCTGACTGTAAAAAATACTGCAGGTACATAGTGTAGACATAGACTTTCCACTTGCATTTCTAGCATCTTTGAGCATGCATTGCATTGTTACTAGAACAATTTTACTATTGTAAAACAAAGTTTTATTATCTGTTCTTTATAAACCATTAGCGGAAATATATGTTACTTATTTGACACCTATATACATTGCATCTCTTTTCCTGCACCACTAAACAGTTCCATTATTGTTTTTTTTGCTTTATATGTGCATTTTAATATACTTTTATTTTTCTTGTTTTAATAAAGAATTTTCAATGGTAAATTGTTGTAGTTTTTTATTATCAGGATTGGTATGATTTACAGGTGATTACATTAGTATCCTAATAAGAAACTAAAACATTCGAATCAGTATAATGTATAATTATTATCCAAAAAAGTGTGGATATGCAAAGAAAATAATTTCACTTCCCTACATTACAATTTAAGGCTATTTTAGCTATTTGTATATATACATTTTAAATGGTATATTTATATAAGAACTATGTCTATTAAAAATAGAAATTGTCCAAAGTCCAGCACAAATTGGAGAACAATCTGTTTCACGCAGGTCTCTACATCACATCATATTAAAATATGAATAAATGTTTTTTTAAATGTTGTAACCTAATGAATGTATTCAGGCTGAAAACCACCATAAAGAACACAAGCAGAGAAAAGATGATGATGATTAGGTGATTAAGAATGTCTCTGCTCTCACATTTACATCGCTGATTCCCTCTGTCTCATCCACTTTACCCCATACTTATTGTTGCCTTCTGCCCTGCTTGTTGTTTGTTTCATAATCCAGCCTACGTCTGTGGTGTGTGAGTGCCAGGAAATGATACACCAGTGGTGGATTAAAAAAGCCACAAAATATCAAGAAATATGTTGATGGGCAGTGAAAAGAAAAAACAAAACAAAACCTGAAGTAAAGAGTCTGGTTAGAAAATGTAAGAAGTAGTGTAAAAAATGTAATGAGTGAAAGTAAAAAGTTAAAAAGAAAAATAAATATTGAAGTAAAGTACAGAAAAATCGATTTAAATACAATAACGAAGTATTTGTACTCTGTTACTTCCCACCTCTGATTATATTTATGTTACCCAGATGAAGATGTTTCCCTTTTGAGTCTGGTTCTCCTCAACTTTTCTTCATCATGCCATTTCATGGAGTTTTTCCTTGCCACTTTTGCTACTGGCTCGCTCATTGGGCTAAACTTACAATTACAATGACAACATTATTATATACACATTTAGTTCTTAGGCCAAAACCATGGACTAAACTGTTCGCTAAAACCCTTTACGTAGAGAAAATATATGAAAGTCTTATCATAGATTCTTAATTAATCTGTATTGTCTGTATAGTCTTTATTGTCCTGTATAATCTTGTTTCTAAGATAAATGTATAGTGTTATTTATGACTGCACTTTTGAGAGTTACCAAATTCCTTGTATGTGTCTACACACTTAGCGAATAAACCTGAAGGATATGTGTTCCGATGACTCCATCCTAACTTAAACATATCGCAAGTCAATACATGGCCTAGTCTATATATATATATATATATATATATATATATATATATATATATATATATATATATATATATATATATATATATATTTTTTTTTTTTATCAATGCCAAAAGAACAAGAGATATTACATACTTGTTAAATTTACACTTACTTACAGAGATAAAAAATACAAACAAACAAAAAAATAAAATACAAAGTTTTCAGAGCATTGCATGTTTTCAGTGCTTTTTTCTTTTCTTTTTTTTGTTTCAAGAGATTTACATTCAATTCGAAGTCATTAATAAAATGTTTGAAAAAAAAAAGTTTGGTCTACATTGAGCACACTTTTTCTTATGAAAATGGAATTTTCCTAATAAACAAACAAATAATATATTGTTCACAATTCAAGTTTTCTGATTTTGATTCTGAGCAGTCCCGCGCAAATTGAGACTTTTATTTTCAAGTCGGAAACAGTAAGGACCGGATGTCGGACTCTTAATTTGGCAAACACGTGTATTTATTTATTTATTTATTGACTCTTTAAACCCGGATATCTCTATATTTTTAAATTATGTCTTCGCTGTCGAAAGCTTCATGATTATGATCATCATAAATGATCCTGATGGACCTGAAAGTAGGCTTTTATAAGAAACAGCTGGAAGACGGAATAAAGGGAATAAAGGGGAATGAGAGTGATCTGAAGAGGTTGTTGCAGATGCATTTATCCCAAAAAGAGTTTCTGATTCATTTGCAGCTAAAAGATCATTATGCAGGCTGTAAAAATGCCTCTGACAGTGAAAGTGGACATTAATGTGTTGCTGGTTGCAGCCACAGCCTTTGGCCTCCTGACCAGACTGTATGGCATTCAGTTCCCCAGAGCTGTGGTGTGAGTATATTCTTCTAATATATCATTTTTAAAATCCTATTGCTTGTGTATACACAGTCTCACATAGCCTCTGTGTGCCATAGCTTCGACGAGGTTTACTATGGCCAATTTGTGTCTCTGTACATGAAGAGGGTGTTTTTCATTGATGAGAGTGGACCACCTTTAGGACACATGATCCTGGCACTAGGAGGTGAGAATCAACCTCTTATTACTCTAATGTGTAAAAGAAAAACCTCTTGTCCTGCACAATGTAGTGTTTTCTCTTACTCTCAAACATACTGAGTTGAAGTCAATGTGCCACACCAGAAAATATTCATAGATAGATAGATTAGAGATAGATATAGGGCTGTTTGTGAGGGCATTTTGGAACAAGGATACAGCTGGTCATGGAACCAGTGGCAAATATAAAATTCAAGACTTTAAGGCAAATTACAAAATAGCTTAGTAGACTATAGAAGAATTATTTCCTTTCTACAGCCTTCGTTTTGTTAATGGTGAGAGGTCTCTGTTTTCATTCAGACAGAAAGAAATCCTAACATAGAAATCTGTTACGTCTGGGGAAAACTGGGTCGGTATCAAAATATCATTATCACAATATAATTGTGCCTCAGGAATACAATCTAAACACAGCCAAAATGACCTGGAGGTTTGATGACACTCATAGATATGATGTCTGTTATTATGTTTTATTCAGTAATTGAGATACATGTTAATCTAATGTGTTTCTCTTTACAGGTTATCTAGGGGGATTTGATGGTAATTTTGTCTGGAACAGAATTGGAGCAGGTAAATACAAATAAGTGAAAAACAAAATGTTCTTTAATTTTGGACATTTTGGGATCCAATCAAGTAGTATGTTGCCAAAAGTTTTTGAACACCTGACCATTTTACATCAAACTGTGTCCACCATGCTATAAGTACACAACTGCATAGAATCTCTTTGTATTGCAGGATAATTAAACATTGTCTTCACTGCAACCAAAATGCCCCTGTGCACAAAGAAAGTTGACTGAATATATAGTTTCCAAATGGAGTAAAAGAACTGGAATGACCTCCATTGAACCTCATAGCTGTGCTCAAAAATCTAGTGGAAAGCTTTCCAGAAGAGTGGAGGTTTATCAAAATGTTGACTAAAGACTAACATTAGGATATGCACACATGTTCACATGTTCATCAGTCTTTGACTATATAGTGTTTTATGTTCTATTCCTATACAGTGTTTTTGTATTGTAATCCTTTTTAGAGTTTCAAAAATTCTGAATTCTGCCATTTGATTTTCTTTCAGGCTTTGGTTTGTATTTAGTGTGTATTATATTGATTGAAAGATAATGTATGTAGCCGTGATATTAAATCATTCCCCCAGACCCATTTATAAAATGCTCATATAAAAATGCAAGATGAGTAATTCTTGCTTTATCTTTCATTACTGTTTCGTATATTCTTGTTCTTTTTATGAAAGAATACACCAGTAATGTTCCTGTCTGGACTCTCCGTCTAATACCTGCTTTGGCCGGGTCCTTTTGCGTGCCCCTTGCCTACCTCATCACAGTGGAGCTGGGATGTTCTCACTTTACTGCACTCGCAGCTTCTGTGCTGCTCATTCTGGGTAAATGCACTTTTACTTTATCTGTATCTTTTGCCAAAACAAACATAACATTAAAATTTGAACTTTTTAACAGAGAACTCGTTGATTGTGCAGTCTCGCTTCATGCTCCTGGAGTCAGTGCTTATCTTTTTCTTGCTGCTTGCTGTTGTATCTTACCTGCGCTTCCACAATGCACCAAACAGGTACAAAGAACTACATCAGATGGTATAAAGCTTCCCAGATCTCACTTCAGGGTCCTTTGCTGTGAGAATGTAATGTATTGGTTTTGTTTCTTTTCAGTTCTTTAAGCAGATGGTTGTGGCTTGTCATCTCTGGAGCCAGTTGCACATTTGCAATAGGGTAAGTAAAGAATTTTATCACTATAATTATTATATTATAAAATTATATTATATTAATTATAATTTTATATAGAATATTCTGGTGCTTTATTACAGAATATATTGTTACTGGTATTTTCAGTATTTTTTTTTTTTATAAAAAATGAATCAGCTCTCATTTTTAATGAATCTCATGATTAAATGCTGTATAATATACACTATGTGGACAAACGTATTGGGACACCTGACATTTTCAATTCAAATGTGGTTCCCCAAACTGTTACCACAAGGCTGGAGCCATACAATTGTACATGATGTTTTTAACTTCACTTGAACTAGGAGACTCAAACCTGTTCCAGCATGACACTGCCCCTGTGCATAAAGTCAGCTCCATGAAGATATGGTTTATATGGTTTGCAGCAGAAGCTCTTGAGTAGCCGGCTATAGAGCTCTGACCTCAACCTTATTGAACACTTTTGGGATGAATTGGAACCCAAGCCTCCTCACCCTACATCAGTATCTGACTTTATTTACAACCATGTGGCTGAAATCTCAATTACTACACTTTACAATCTAATGGAGCATCTTCTCAGAAGATTGAAGGTTTAACAGCAAATAAGAGGCAAAATGTGGAATGGGATGTTCAAAAAACACATACCAATCTTTTGGTCAGGTGTTCATAAAAAAGAAAATAGTGAATTGATAAATATGTTAATTGTAATGTCTGAACAGTGAAGTTATATATTAATCAGTGTTGTTTTAATTTTTTTTACTCAGAGTGAAGTATATGGGCCTTTTCACCTACTTGCTGCTACTCGGTCTGGTTGCAGTTCACACCTGGCATGTTATTGGCGATAAAACATTAAGCAATGTTAGATTTCAGAGATGATTAAATTTTTTTTTAAATAAATAAAAGAAAAAAGTACAAATACTACAACTGATGCTCGACTTCTTTTCTCCACAGGGGAAAGTGTTCCTACAGGTGGTGGCTCGTTTCCTCTCCCTTGTTGTGCTCCCAATTTTCCTGTATTTGGGGTTTTTCTACATACATCTGTCTCTACTGCACCGCAGTGGACCACATGACCAGCTGATGAGTAGCGCTTTTCAAGCCAGTCTAGAGGTCCTGTTCACTCTGAGTTATTTTTTTTTAGATAAGATAAACCTTTATTCGTCCGTTTTTAGTACTGATCACAAAGGAATGTTTTTAAATTTTAATGTCAAGATAATGAGAAAATAAAGTTGTGATCAGGACAAAACTCGTTAGGTCGAGATCACGAGATAAAATAAATAAAAAAATATTATGGCATTAATCAAATGAAACTATTCCAGAAATTAACTAAATAAAAAATATTTTATATATATATATATATATATATATATATATATATATATATATATATATATATATATATATATAATGTCATGCTTTAGATTAGGTAGGAAATGTGTGTTGTAATAAACAATTTTGTTTATTTTTATTTTATTTTTTAGATCTGTGCAAATCGGGTTTTGTGAGATTTGAATTTGAAGATTCACTGTTCGATGACTTTTTTGTTTTGAAGCCCTGTAAAATTGCAGATTTCTTGCTGTAGAGTTCACTGCAACTCTTAACTATCATGCTTATTTAACATCTTGCTTGATATCAGTATTAGAATCAAATCTAAATCTAACATTGTAAGTATCTCATGAAGTACTTCTCTAACCAACAGGGTGGTTTGGCCAGGATCACTCAGGGTCAGCCTCTGGAGGTGGCGTTTGGTTCCCAGGTGACTCTTCGTAGTGTGTCCAGTAAACCTGTTCCATGCTGGCTTCATTCTCACAAGGCCAACTATCCAATCAGGTCAGAGATCTCTATTTTATTTCAATGCATTCATTACTAGTACTATGCTGATGCATAAAATCAAACATTGAACTGAACTACATGCAATGACAGTTTCCTCTGTCTAAATGTGTAAAGATATGAAAATGGGCGTGGCAGCTCGCACCAGCAGCAGGTGACCTGCTACCCTTTCAAAGATGTCAACAACTGGTGGATTATCAAAGAGCCAAGAAAGTATGTAAAATTTTCAGCATCTGAAAGATTCTAGTGAAACGAGGGTTATGCATAATGCAACGTATGTGTTTTGTGTAATTTTTTGATACTTCTTGATCTTCTAGGCAGAGCCTCGTGGTGAGCAGTCCACCCAAACCCGTCAGACACGGCGATATTATACAGCTGCTGCATGGCATGACCTCACGATTCCTCAACACGTAACTGAACTCCATGTTCACGTCTTAACTCAAAGATTTTTGACTGTCAGTTTACACAAAGTATTATTCAAATCATATATCTCTTAGGCATGATGTTGCAGCTCCTTTGAGTCCTCACTGTCAGGAAGTATCTGGCTACATTGACTTTAATGTGTCCATGCCAGCTCAGAATCTCTGGAGAGTGGTGAGTAAACTGAATTTATTAAAACGTCAGATTTAAAGGTCCTGTTTGGGATACAGGTAGTCCACGAGTTATGATGATGATAGCGATACGACAATTTTTTAAAAAATATTTTACGCTTTAGATGATACATTGAGACTCTGTCAGGATGTACTCATCTCCCACCTTGTAAGATGCCTTACTCTGATAGACTTCAGTTGTCTCTGTGTAAAAGCACGTAACTTTTTCTGGGGTTTTGGTGTTTCATAGCCCAATCTGAGCTTTTATTGCTTCTTTTTATCGGTCTGGCTCCGCCCCCCAGCTGTGCCCACTGCCGACTATATATATATATATATATATATATATAATTATTATTTTTTTATGCTAATTATTAACAAACTACAGTATACTACCCCATACTGATCACCATTCTCACCATAAACAAAACTCCTGCGTAGACTAGGCCATGTCTTGACTTGACGATATTTTCTAGTTAGGATGGAGTCATCTCCTTCATAACTCAGGGACTATCTGTCTATGAAAATGTATCTAGATCAATAATAACCATGTTTTTCCAAAGATACATTACTATAGACTGCTTGTAATATTGCAATGAAAAGTGCTTGCTTATTTTGTTCAATTTAAATATCTTGTAACTTTTTTAAAACAGAAATTAACTTTAAAATAAAAATTAATTGTTTGTTTTTTACTGGGGTTTTTTTGGTTGGTGAAGTTGTGAATGCATAATAATTGTAATTCTCCTTGCAGGCAGAAGGGAGCGCTAAGCTGTTTTACCTAGGCAGCTCCTCTTTATAATAAAAAATAGTTTATAAAAAATAGAGTTTTTCTTATCTGTTTGTCAGGACATTACAAACCGTGAGTCTGACCGAGACGTGTGGAAGACTATTCTGTCAGAAGTGCAACTAATCCATGTCAACACTTCTGCAGTTCTAAAGGTTTGTGTGGATTTCAGAAGAACTATTTTACTATAAGAGCATCAATTCAAGTTAAATTAGAAGACCATGCTTCTCTTTATTTCATGTAGCTCAGTGGAGCCTCTCTTCCAGAATGGGGGTTTCATCAGTTGGAAGTGGTGGGTGATAAGATCTATAAAGGCTACCAGCAGAGTGGTGTGTGGAACGTTGAAGAACATCGCTATGGCAGAAGTAAGAGAAAGGCCTTTCTTTAAGAGAAAATTGGTAGATTAAAATTTTGTCAAAGAACAAAAAAAATAATAGAAATCCTACGCCCCATCTGTCATGTCTTTATTCCCCACTAGAGGGCACACCCCACACTTCACTAGAGGAAATGCTGAAGTGCTGACTTAAGATCTGACACTCCCATTTGTTCAGTTTGTACCTAAATGAAGTGTGTGTGTGTGTGTGTGTGTGTGTGTGTGTGTGTGTGTGGTTTATGCTTTTTTAAGTATACATACATATATATACATATATATATATATATATATATATATATATATATATATATATATATATATATGTATATTTATGTATGTGTGTGTATATATATATATATATATATATATATATATATATATATATATATATATATATATACATATATATATATATATATATATATATATATATATATATATATATATATATATATATATATATATGTATATTTATGTATATTTATGTATGTGTGTGTATATATATAAAAAAATACAAATAAACCACAACCTTATTGAATAGGAAGTTACTAAAAATGTTATAAATGTCAACCAGTCTCACCAAGAAACCCCCTAAAACATTCTTCCCAAAATAAAATCCTAAAAAATATGAGCAGAGCATTGTTTATATCTGTATGTGGTTAGAACAAAATCTGTCCCTTCTTAATGTATTTATATTCTTTTACATCTGAAGTGTCTGATTCCATGTGTGTTTTATACACTCAAAATGTGATCTCTGAGACTTTAACCATGGCACGGTTGTATAATAATATCTACAATGAGCAGTATTCTGTTAATATAAAATGCCTTTTTGAAGATAGAGGTCAGAGTTAAAAAGCTATATAGGTTCCAGCTGACCATTCTGTTACCTGTGCTATGGACACAGGTCAGGAACAGCGGGAGAGAGAAGTTGAACTCAAGTCTCCTACTAACATTGACTTCAGCAGAAATCTCACGTTTATGGCCAAGTTCATGGAACTGCAGGTAAGTATATTGATATTGTATTTGTTTATGAATTTCTGTAAATTTGATTTGCTTGAAATATCATTGCATGTTACTTGTGACAGTGGAAGATGCTGGCTGTCAGAAATGAAGAGTCCGAACACAAATACAGCTCCTTACCAATGGAATGGATCACAATGGGTTCCAATATCGCATACTGGCTTCATCCATCAAGTAATGTAGGTCATTTCTAGATTTCTCCATATATTCTTATGGACACATTAAGTGTATAATTATTACTATGTATAATATAAAATAATTTCCTATCATTTCCTTCAGGCCCAAATACACTTGATAGGAAACGCAGTCACCTGGACACTGGCAAACCTGGCACTTCTCGTTTACATGGTCCTGTTTCTAACTTATCTGCTGAGGCGAAGGCGGAAAATTGATGACATCCCCGAAGGTACATGGTTTGACTTGTTAAAGACTTGTGTCACAAAATCTAAAAATCAAAAGCAAAAAATTGCTATAATGTCTTTATATTTGTGTTTCATTATTTATGGGAAACAGAAATTTCTGCTCTACAAATTCATCTTCAAGATATGTAGCCTATTTTCTGTAATTATACACCTACTGCTACTTTATTAGAAACACCAATTTATAAAGAATCTATTAAGTAATAGTAACAAATTATATTAAAGTCTATTACGTTTCATTTGTTGAAAATCAATTACTATTATTACATTTCAAAATTTACATTTTTATACTAAATGCATTAATGTTTTGCTCTAATTTGAATGAGATTTATAAAGAGAATTATAAAATAAAATACCTTGTAAATAATCTGTGTAGATTCTAATCAGCTATAAGTAAAGCTATATGTACCAGGGGACTGGTACATGACGTTATATTGTTACGTAACATTATTGTACATTACAATCCCATTATATATTTTAAAATACCATCGCCCATATAGGAAATACACTATATGAACAAAGATTTTTGGTTTTATGTATATACTTTTTGAACATCCCAATTCTCCATTTATTTCTCATTTACTGTAAAATAACCCCCACCTCTGGAAAGATGCTCTACAGGATTTGTGTGTCTACACAAAAAGGTGCACAAAAGTAAAATCAGGTACTGATGTAGGGTAAGGAGGCCTGGGGTAAAATCAGCGTTCATCCCAAAGATTGAGCAGGTCACTCAAGATCTTCCACTTCAGCTCATGTAGAGCATATCTTTTAAATGAAGTGAAAATTGAATGCCACTGTAAAAAAACGTCAGACATAATAAAATTGTGTGCCTCCAACTTTGTAGTAACAGTTTGGGGAAGATCCACATATGGCTGGAAAAGCCAGGTGTCCAAATACTTTCATGAATATAGAGTATGTCAAGCTCTGGCTTTGAGAGAACTGTTATGGACTATGACTGATCTGTGTATCTGTTCATCTGTTGTTGTTTTTGTTTTTTTTCCACATTTTGTTCTGCCACACTTAGCCTCTTGGGAGCAGCTGGTGCTTGCAGGTGTGGTGTGCGCTGGAGGATGGGCTGTTAATTACCTTCCTTTTTTTCTAATGGAGAAGACACTGTTTTTGTACCACTATCTCCCAGCTCTCACTTTTCAAATCCTGCTGATCCCTGTTGTTGTGGAGCACCTGTACACTCATACACTGAGGTGACTGAAGAAAAACGATATACTTATCATCTGTTTTCTAACGTCTGTAAGAGTGTAATATCTCTGTTTTTTCTTCTTCCACCCCTTCAGATCTTCCGGTTATCAGAAAGCATTTGTTGGAGTAATCCTGGCAGCTTTGTGCTCGGTCTATATTTGCTATCACACCTTCAGTCCCCTCACATACGGTCAGCCTGAGCTCACCTCAGAGCAGCTGAACACACTGCGATGGAGAGACAGCTGGGATATACTATTCCATAAACGCTGATCTTTCCTTCTCTCCTCTCTAAACACTAATGTTTTTCTGAGAACACACAACACAACTGAAACGAAGAGATAATTCTGAGCTGTAGAATGAGGCGTCAAATCATGGTTTTATGAGAATGTGCTTAAGATGCTTTATGTTTTATAATAAGTACAAAAAAAAATAAACTATGAGCTAAAATATTTTGAGAGCTACTGAATCTGAACAAACCCAAGTATGAAATATTTTTCTATATAATGTTTATTAAATGCAGTAATCTAGTTGGCAACCTTTTCACTGTGAATGAACTATTTAACCCTTTATATAGCGAAAGAAAGCATTAGTTTATTTTATAGCTGTTCCAAGTTTTCTACTAATGATACTTGAAAATATAGAATGGATTTTTTTTCTGCAGTCACAATATTTTCTGATTTTATTTTTTATCAAGTAACACAAAATTGACCATTAAAATGATCATTAGAAATAATTCAATAAATAAATAAATTTAAATGTTTACAAATAAGTCTAAAGTGTATTTTCTTTCCTTTCAGCACATGCGAAATTAATAAATAGTATAAATAATAGTTATTTAAAATAAAGCATAGTTCACTGTATTGAAAAGTGGACCTGAGGTGGAAATACACCCGAATGGATCACCAAACGGTCTGAAGGAAATGATTTACTGAAGGAATCCTGCAAATCATTGAACTGACTTTTTTTAATAATGATATATTTTACTTGTATTGTTCCAGGCACAGAATATCGCCTAATCCCTCACAGTCATTCTGAATTGAGTGTAGAAACTGTCTTGAGTTGATTTTTCCAGTGCTCTTGCCAGTTGACCAACTCTGTTTCCTGTTCCTGCCTGGATTTCTCCATGTTCTCAAACGCCTGCACGATTCTCTGCTTATAATTCTGGAACAGAAAGTCAACAACAGCATCATAAAGGGGGTCATGCTGGGAATAAATGTATATTAATGCAGGAATTGCAGTATTGACTATTTACCTCATGCAGTGTATTTCGAACTTCTATAACCTTTAGATGTGCCATTGTGGTTTTAGATGTAGTGATTGTGGCTGTCTCTCGTTTCTGTTGCTTGACAGATGAACCTTCAGTGGTTTCAAAGTATGTAACTCCTGGCCACACTCTGTAAAATAAATAAAAATTAACAAAATGCTTAATGCACTCATATGCACTACTAATTGCTATACGAGATTCTTCTAATCAATCTCAACCTGCTCCCTCTCTCCAAAATACGTCTCGTCTCGGGTATCGCCAATAGAGTTCGACGAACAAGGGTTGTGATGTTTACCCGCTTTGGTTCTACAGCTGCAAACACAAAGTTTTCAGGTTATTGATTTGCTTTATCAATTTAAAGCAACCCAAGCCACATCACAGACCACTTACATCCACCTTGAATCTCATCAAGTGTCAAGATGATGTCCAGTTGAAAGAGCAAGTTCTCTGTCATTGTCGCAAGCGCGGTCACAAACTCATCTGCGTTCTTCTTAATGCAGGCCTATAAGGAAGAAAACAAAACTTTAAAACATTCATATTAATTATAGTTGTAAGCGTGAAAGCATCAGTGTGACGTATGTATGACCTGGAGTTCCAGTATGTTATTCTTAATAGCCTTCCTCTCTTCTTTCTGCCGGGCATCCTCAGCGCTGACCAGGCTGTTCAGTTCTTCTCTACAAGCCGGGTGGCTCAGACGTGCACACAACTGACTGCTGTGCTTTCTCTGAAGAGATTGAGTGGAAACCTCAGTAAAATATTCCATGGTGAAATAAAATGGCACAGCATACAACGTGTTATTTACCATTCACCTTCTGTTGTTGAAGTTGTTGCAGAGTCTGTTTAAACTGCTGGCGAGAGAGCGTCAAACTCTGACTCAGGCCCTCCAAATGCTGATACTTCAGTTTTATTAGAAGAGCTTCTGGTATCTCAAAGACAATTTCCTCAATGGTCTTTAGCTGCTTACAGAACTCTGTTCATAAAATAATAACAATAGTAATCCTAGTTTCAACAAAAATAAGGCTGCTCTGTTATATAGGAGAAAAGAATGGTTTTCATTCTATCCAGAGATCAGGAAAAGTTGTGATTTCGTTGGCTCTGAATTATTAGTTCAAAATATTTGGTAAAAAATCTTCATATCAAGCATATTGCTTCAGGGGCCAGAGCTAAATACACCGATCAGGCATAAATTTATCACCACAGATCAGGCATAACATTATGACTTCCTGCCTAATATTGTGTTGGTCCTCCTTTTGCTGCCAAAACAGTCCTGACCTGTCAAGCATTATCAGCGTTAACCTTTTAGCAATTTGAGCTACAGGAGCTCATCTTTTGGATCCGACCACACATGCATTAACTCACAAGAGCTGCAGTTTTGCTTTGACCCAGTAGTCTAGACATAATTTGGCCCTTGTCAAACTCGTTTACATCCTTACACTTGCCCGTTTTTTCTCATCTTTTTTTAGGAGAAAATGTTTACATGCTGTTTGTTAAATCCCACCCACTAACAGGTGCCATGATGAAGAGATAATCAGTGTTATATAATCAACAGTCATAATGTTATAATGCCATAATGTTATGCCTGATCGGTGTATTATTGTAGTAATCATGTGACAGGAAGCCATTGTAGCTTGAACAGATCTATGGTAATATTCTTTTCCTGGTAAAAACACAAACTTTCTTTTATTGAAAATTTTACTTATCTGACATAATTTAAAAGTCATTAGAATGGCATTTAAGCATTGGTTAATTTCAGCTTTTAGCTTTATGAAAGGAAAAGTCTGACCTTGCACACAACCATGGTGGTACTCGTGAGCTTGACTCTGGTAGACAAGGAGTCGCTTGTTCATGTCTTCTGCACACAGCTCAAAAGATTCCTGAATATGCCGAGATCGGCTGACCAGGCCACGGCCCTTTTTCTTGTAGAAATCCTTATTGAAGCAAATTAATCTGATTACTCCTAGTACTGAAATTGTTCATAACAAATAATACATGCATGAAACCAACATTTTGCCATTTTATAATGAGTTTATTTCTTTTACAAAAGCCCTTAAAGTGAATAAAAAGAAAAATGCAATGAATTTGTCAATAATACGATATGATTTACAGAATAAACCATAGCCCTGTTTATTTTTATCCTTTAATTTAATTCAATTTTATTATTATTATTATACATTTTATTTATTTATCTATTTTTTCCCTCTTTCCCCTAAATATATGTGTATATATTTGTATTTTCATGCACCTAAAGTTAAAGAGACAGGCGTACCTCAGCCACATGGAGAAGAAGGTCATTGGCTTTCCACAGAATGTTGTTGATCATGCCCTTAAAAGTGAGGCTAAAAAAACATAATTTACCCACCCAGTCAATAAAAAAGGCATTATGTTGCTATGATATATTCTGAGAAGAGTGAATCGTATAACAATGTTAACATTTACATTTCCTGTTGATCATCAGGTTTAGAACTGAACACTTGGAATCTCTGATCAGACTGAGTGGGTTTGGCCACCCTTTTCTTCCTGAAGAAAAAAGGTAAAATTTTTAAGCTATCAACTCAATACGGCCTTTAACAATGACATAAATCAATAATGTTGCATTGCAATGTCTGATATAAAATGAGCTGTAGTTAGGTGTAAACTAACCTCTGTGATTTAGATGACTCAGCTGATTTCCTGTGTAGGTGACTGCCAGGCAGGTTACCATTATTTCCTAAAATTTGACCTGATCCTGAATGAGAGCTCGGTCTTACAGGAGCTGATGAAAAGAAACCACAATACCTTTTTATTTCATACACATAACAAAAATGTTCTGTGTTAGAATCCGCACCTATACATAGTTTTGATATTTAATAAGATTCATTTGTTTATTGCCACAATAACATCTGTATCTGATTCAAAATATTTTTCTATCTCTCTCTGCCGCAGATTGTTGTACTTCAGACGCTTTATGGTCTAATATCCATAACTGAATTTACCCAAAGGTTTGCCATATAAGAAATGTCCCTGTGAAGGACATTAACTTTGGACTTGTAATGAACAATAACAAAGACGACTTTGTTGTTAATAACATACTTCTGATGGGAAAATTTTATATACACAAATCGTAATACTTGAAAGTGTAACCAACATTTTGCCATTTTATAATGAGTTTATTTCTTTTACAAAAGCCTTTAAAGTGAATAAAAAGAAAAATGCAATGAATTTGTCAATAATACGATATGATTTACAGAATAAACCATAGCCCTGTTTATTTTTATCCTTTAATTTAATTCAATTTTATTATTATTATTATACATTTTATTTATTTATCTATTTTTTCCCTCTTTCCCCTAAATATATGTGTATATATTTGTATTTTCATGCACCTGTTCTGTGTATTGTAATGTAAATTGTACTTGTTATTGGCACGTTGTTTGTATATGGCTAATTGCTTAATAAAAAAAAAAAATATATATATATATATATATATATATATATATATATATATATATATATATATATATATATATATAATATAAAATAAAAAATAAATAAAAAAATACTTCCTGTATATCTTAAATGTCAAGTGTCTTGTCCTTTTCCGGTTTGCCTGAAATGTCATTGTGTTCTCGGATTTGTTCATGTGTTTTCGTGCAATAATTCAGACAAACCGTAAAAGGTAGGTTTAGTTTGTGAATGGAAATTTACCGATCATTGGAAAAGACACCTGTCATTCAAGATATACAGGAAGTACAACAGTTTCTCCTTGCTTGCCAATGTTTACTTCTGTTATTTTCTTGTATTCAAAGGTGCACTATTCGAAATAAAAAAATAGTTTAAAGTAAACAGAGAACTTTACACATGTACAAGAAACATAGTTATAAGATTTAATCTCCTGTATATCTTGAATGACATATGCTTTTGAAGGTTATTGTGTGTAATTGTGTATTAATAAGTTATTATACTACTATTTATTGTAAGTAGAACTAGTTTCGAAACGTTTTGATAACACCTTGTATATATATACTGAACAAAATTATAAGCACAAAACTTTTGATTGAGTGGCCTTTTTAAATGTGGCCAGCCTAAGGCACACCTGTGCAATAATAATGCTGTCTAATCAGCATCTTGATATGCCACACCTGTGAAATGGATGGATTATATCGGCAAAGGAGAAGTGCTCACTAACACAGATTAAGACAGATTTGTGAACAATTTTTGAGAGAAATAGACCTTTTGTGTACATAGAAAAAGTTTTAGATCTTTAAGTTCAGCTCATGAAAAATGGGGGCAAAAACAAACGTGTTGCGTTTATCATTTTGTTCAGAGTATATATGTATTACCTCATAATGACAGTGACTATGATAGACTGTGATACTTCAAGCAAGCAGGCTTTTCACTCTTAAGGAGAAGGACTGAAGAAAACACTGTTGTACCTGTGACTGTTGCTGAGATTGTCTCTTTAAGACTTTCGCTGACCTCTGGGCAGGTTTGGGGTTTGCTTATCCTGAAATATTCATATAAGAAAGTTGTCTTATGTATTGTATATGTTTCAAGCCACTTCTTCCTATTGTTTACTTTCATTTTGAGTTGAAAAAACATGAGAATGACTAGTCTTTGTGGGTGGGTATTACCAAAATGTTGAAATTTTAGAAAAAAATACTGTGCTGAAACAGAAGTTAAGTCATGTTGATTTTCTTTTAACACATAAATGTGAAGAAATACTTGTCTACAAATTCTTATTCTTGCAAGCTTCTTGCCGTGTTTTTTTTTTTTTTTACCTTAGGAGCCCTTTGACCACTTCTACAGCCTTATCATCCATAAAGGGTGCTCCCATGTGGCTGGGCTGGAGAAGGGGATCTGCAGATGGGCTTCCCACCTTCTCTTGTTTACGGGATCGTGGACGAGCAGCCACAGCAAATGCCCCCTGGAGAGGAGTTTCAGGCAGTGGAACAGCCATAGAAGGATCCTGTAGTCAGGAAATTATATTGACAACAATGATACGTGATACACAATGACAACAAGGGCCATAATCATTAACCTCATCTGCTTCAAAGAACAGAATAACATGGACTACTAATGAGTAATTGTGCACCAACATACCAGATAACAATCCAGATACTGGCTTCTCTTTCGAAGTTCTTCTGCCACAGTAGATATTAAACCGAAAATGTCCCCTGGTGTCACCTGGAATGCATACGTTTTAAGTATTAAAATTGCACACAATTCTAATACATAAAACATGCTATGTGTTTATTGGAAAACCAAATTTACCTGATTATCTGGAATGCTCTGGTTGTAGGCATCAAGGCTCTCTTTTAGATTACTTATTGCAGTGTTAATCATTTTTTTCTGAGTGTTGCTCTTCAGGGCCTGCAGATATATTTTGTTAGAATAATGCTGGTGGTAAAGAATAAAAATATATTTAAAAAAAAGTTTGAAGTACCTCTGATTTAATTCGGACTTGGGTGTTTGTGAGGATTCTTCGGATTTCCTCAAGAAAGATTAGATCCACTTTCAGAACCTGGAGCTTCTCTTCAAACTTACTAATGACCTCTTTTGCCTGACAAAAGATTTTCAGTTTTTATTGTTTGACACTTAGTATTTAGTAAATAATTAAGCAGACATTTAACATTATCATTCAGTAATCCATTGCATACTGCATATTGTGCATTGTACCTGGCCCAGGATTTTGAACTCTGTTCCCTCTATGTCCCGTATTAGAGCTTGCTCAGCTAAGTCGATGCGTTTATCCATCTTCTCTAGAGGATTTCGGTATTGCTCAATCTCTTTCGGGGTAAAATTACCTCCATCAGCAAAAAGCCTTTTAAGAAAAAAGCAATTGTTATAAATTTGGATCCTGATGTGTTCAGAGCACAAAAAGAAAAATATTACTAACTTACTTAAAATGTTTCATTAATTTTCCATTGGATTCTCTGAGGCCCTCAAATCTGATCTCCATATTTTGTCTGAATTGCCTCTGTAATTCCTGAAAGGCTTTCATGTGCTCATCCAGGCTCTTATGTAGTGAAGCTGTGAGTTTATTCAGCCTGTTAAATGCAGATAAACAAATAGATAAATCATGGAGCATGAAAACGTGTCTTGGTTACAGCCAAATACATTTTCACTTGTTGTTTGCACAGGAGGACTTACGTGTTAGAGTTTGTAGCAGTGTATAACGTGTCCTCCATGTTGTTGATTTTGGAATGGAAGTCTTCATTTATCTTACACTGTGTGACCTGGAGGTTGCGGAATTCAGTTCGGAAATCATCTAGAGCCTGTAAAATACCTTTGCAGTGTCTATCCACGCGATCTTGATGCAAGATCAGTTCAGCTGGCAACACAAAAATAGACAGCTCACAAACATGATTAATCACTCAATACAAAATTAATGTTAATATACTAGGAGGACATCACACCTGCACGGACATTGTGAATGTCCATCTCAATCCTCTTGGCTCGAGGCTGATGGAGATGGAAACGGAGATCCAGTTCAGATTTCAGCTGCTCTTTCTTGGCATCCACTACAGTCACTGTGTGATTGAGAACTTCCTGATTTCTCTCTTCAAGGTGATTAAAGAATTTTTCTCTCACACTATGACATTAGGACACAAAAAATTGGACTTAAGTAGTGAAATCAACAGTGGAAGTTTTCATTAATTTTTGCATTCAAAATATTCATCTTACTCTCTTTGTAATTCAGTTATGAGACTGTTTGGGAACAAAACTGCTTCCACTTCCACAACATTCAGATGCTTTTCAGCATCGTCACACTGTACTACAGGGCAGCTATAGACGTTTCCTTTTAATGTTGTGAACGTTTCGCTACTTTGAGAGTCTATGATCTCTTGTGGAAATAACTGGTATTATCCTAAAAAACAAACAAAAAAAAAAACCACAAGTTATTAAAAAGGTAAATAAAACAGTGTAGTGGGTCACAAATTTGTGTGTGCAAAGAAATACCTCAGCTTGGGCTAGATCAGGAGTGTTTGATTGAGAAGTAACACTCTGGAATGTGGGTGACTTCTGATTTATGCTAGATGTCTGACTTGCGGTGTTTGCACCTATGAAAGACAAAACAGTGAAAACCAAGTACAAAAATATTATTAGACTTGAAAAATGAGCATCACAAAGAACTCACCAAGGATAAGTGAAGGATAAAGTATCTGAAGGTCCTCTGGGTTCTAGAGAATGCAGACAGAGAATTAGTCAATACATTAGCAGCAATTAATAATAAAATATGAACTTAATAAGGGGCTAAATTGTACCTGACTGTATATTTCATAGACATTGAAGTATTTGCTGACTTCTTTGCTGTAATTGTGTATTTCTTTTAGAACCATTACAGGATACCTCTCCACTGTAATAATTCCTTCCTTATAGAAATCGATATACCTGTAAAAGGAGGAACATTTAATGAAAAATAAAGTTATGGTAAAAAAAAAACAAAAAAAACAGACATTAATTGATCCTTTTGTTATTACCCTTTCTTAATTACGTCTAAAAAGTTAACTATCTGCTCCAGTGAAGCTTTAAGTGATTCCTCTGTGCTTTCCTGTCTGAGTTTGTCCATCATCACATCCAGCTGAGACTCTTTTTTCTAGCATCAAACAAACCATAGGCAATTAAAAACATCATCATCAAATTTTAAAGACTCAGCACAATTTCTTAATTGCTTTACCTTTAAAGAAGTATATTTCAAGGAACACATTTAAAAGGCTTACTTGGTTCTCTTCTTCGTAGTTCTTGCTGACTTCTTCGAGATTATCCTGTAGCTGCTGCTCTATCCTCTGTAGACCTGCGGTATGTGTCTCCCAGACGTTAGTCGTCCCAAGCACAAACGTGAGCAAAGACTGGCTCGAGAATTCAGAATCTTTGGCCAAACTCTTGAATGCTGTCTGTAATGCACAGTAATATAATACATAATGTGTTTTTTTTTTAAATATTAATTAAACATATCAGAGAATCAGGTTTTACTATAGTTTGACATCTAGATAATACATACAAAACGCCCCCTTTTTTTTTTTTTTTTAAACTTACTTCCATCGATGCTAAAGCCTCCTCTGCTTGGGTCTGGCACTGGCCAATAAGAGGCACCATCTCACTATTAACAATGTCCTGTATCTCATCTGAGGTGAATCCATAGGTAGATACTTCATTCTGTGTGAGTTCATAATGCAAAATTTATTGTGCACTTGATTCATACAATGTCATGAAATACTAAATTATAAAATCACGAAGATTGCAAACCTTAAAGTTTTCGACTGCCTGTGAACATTTTTGCCAAGTATCTGCAAAATATTCACGCAGTTTTGTCATGGTCTCGTCGTGCAGGCAATCTGAAAGAAGTTTATCAAAAGTCAATCACAAACTTAGTAAAAATCCCTCTAATACATTAATGAACAGAAGCCTATTCTTACCAATTTGCTCATTTACTGAAGATAAAGACGAGTACCATTCAGCAGCGGATGATTTTAAGCAGTTCGGCGGTGTCATGTTTCTTTAAGTGGAAACAAAACAAGCAAATTGAATGATGGTCACATTCAAATAAAAATTTTTTAACACTATCTGCCTACTATATGAATCTGCCTAACCTGACTTGCTCGAGAATTCGGAGTCGCTGCTCACTGAAGGATTTTTGTTTTGTCCCCATTAAAGTTAAAGTGTCTTGTACATTTTTTGGGTTTTGAATCTCAGGGCCGTTGATGAAGTCCCTGGAGATAACAAATTAATATATAGCATTATAGCATAACACTGTTGTATTTTTTTTCTTCATTTAATGTTCTAAAGTATACTAAGCTTTCAGAGTCTGATATTGCAATAGACTTACTTAAACTGACTGAGGGATGCAACAAACTTAATTTCTTTCCAGTCCTGAAGCCTTGTCTGCCATCTCAGATGATAATTATCCTCTTTCTGAAAATCCTTTTCCATCAGGTTCAAATGGAGTTTGGCCAAAGATCGTCTGTTTGCCAGTAATGCTTGATTTATCGTCTATTAATAAATTCACACTGAATTTAAAATAGCATGCTTAATAAAACATTTTTTTGTGTGTGTGACTTACCAAAGTGACTTACCATAGCTTCATTACTAATAAGTCGATGGACATCACTGGGCAAAAGGTAACTGATTTTTTCAAGTTTTTCTGTGTATTTCTTTAGCACTGCAGTAATCTGGAAAACATAGGCAATTTTACAATGTATACTATAAATAAAGTCCATACATGATGATGATAGGAGGTTTGGATATGTTACCACTTTTGCTCGTTCTATCTCATATTTGACAAACAGCTCATCCAGCTCCTGAATGCAATTTCTCCTCATAGAAGACACCTGGCTCACAGAGTTCCAAATCTCGTGTAGATCCTAAATGAGATTTAGGGTTATAAGTTTCCAAACTTAACATCAACAATTCACAATTCCCAACAATTTGTCATGTAGAAGACATCACCTGATAGCTGAGAGCTTCTAAATCACCATCATGTTCTGTTTTCTGCAGCAATCTCTCCACCTCCTCATCATATTCTGACAGTTTAAGAAAGAAATCTTCTCCTGTGTCTCTCAATAATGATTCATAACCCTAAACAAAATCAGAGGGACTGCTATTTAATTGGAGTCACCGCATAAGGCGAAGATAAGCAATCTTAAATTAATCATTGCCTACACAGTAATGAAAGTTATATACCACACTGATCTCAGTAAGATCCCCCTGCAGCTGACAGACAGCTTCCATGTGTTCCTTTTGTTTTTTCTCCATGAGTCGCTCAATGATGTCTGAGCCTGTCTTCGCTGAAACTGCAAAAGTATTGACTATTATCATCCTGAACATGCACGTAAACTGTATATGTTTTGTGACTGTTTATGAACTCTACTAACCGACACTGTCAGGAAGTCCTCTGACCTCTTCATGATCATCCTGGTCTACTCTTATTACAGGCTTTGTTCCTGAAAACAGCTGGTTTCTGAAAGAAAGAAAGAAAGAAAGAAAGAAAGAAAGAAAGAAAGAAAGAAAGAAAGAAAGAAGGTTTATTTGTTCAGTAACATTTTCTGCCATGGTGATGCAGTGGTGCAAGTGCCGCATTAACTGACGATGAATGAATAAATGAATGTCAGATATCTTGATCAAGATCGTGCCATTAGAGATCCTTGTACAGATCACCAGGATAGATCCCAGTGAGATCATCTATAATTGAAAGTTACTGAACCATGTTTGGCAGTTACCACCGTACCTCACTGTGTCCTCAGAGCACTGCTCAGCCCCAGTTCGAGTCCTTAGAGGATGCTGATGGGATCCAGTATCTGTTTTACTGCTAATGAGGTTATCCTCACTCAGTGAACCCATCTGTGCAGCACGCCTCCTCCTCATCTCATGAAGAGACAGTGACAAGTGAGTCTGCAAAGAGAAAAACAACTACTATTTAATCATTCTAATCAGACAAACACTAATTCAATAACGCTGATCCAATCTACTCTTGCCCTTAATGCAGAGATGCATTTAGATTGTCAAGCTGTGGTCAAAAGTATTCGGACACCACTGGCGCTTTCCTACTGCCGAACACTTTTTTATTTCATTTATCATAAATCACAGTTTATAATTGCATTCTTATGAATAACATTGAAGAAGCTTTTTTTCTTACCTGAGCTTCAAAAATTTGTCGGTAAACTTTTCCGCTGGGATCAATCCGAGTCTCAGCCATGGTTCTTCGGCCAGCACGAGCTAACGCTAACTTATTTAGTTAGTCGGAAAAAAAGATTTAAATAAGTAATGCTACTGTGAAAATTACGTCTCTAGTTTTTATATATTTTTTATTCTTACTGTTGATGAAACGATTGAGTTGTACACCTCTTCATTAAAAAAAAAGTGAACCCGTTTTCCAGGCACCACCTTCAAGCGACTGCGTTTCCTCGTTGCTATGGTGACAAGGTGGTGTGCGCATGCGCGCCAGGTGGAGGACCTGAATGCGCTCACCGGAAGTACTGTATGCAGGACATGACATAGTGCACAACCAGCAGTAAACATCAGCTGAGCATCAGACTGCGGTCATTCTTTAAAGTCTTCTTCTTCTTTCGGCTGCTCCCATTAGGTGTCGCCACAGCGGATCATCCATCTCCATTCCCCCCTGTCCTCTACATCTGCCTCTTTCACACAAACTACCTGCATGTCTTCCCTCACCACATTCATAAACCTCCTTCCTGCTCTTCCTCTTTTCCTCGTTACTGGCGGCTCCATCCTCAGCATTTCTCTACCGATATAACCCATATCCCTTCTCTGCACATGTCCAAACCATCTCAATCTCGCCTCCCTCACCTTTTCTCCAAAACGTCCTACATGCGCTGTCCCTCTAATAAACTCATTTCTAATCTTGTCCATCCTCGTCACTCCCAACGAAAATCTTACATCTTCAACTCTGCTACCTCCAGCTCCACCTCCTATCTTATACTCAATGCCACTGTCTCTAAACCATACAACATTGCAGGTCTCACAGTCCTATAAACTTTCCCTTTCACTCATGCAGATACTCTTCTATTACAAATCACTCCTGTCACTCTTCTCCACCCACTCCACCCTGCCTGCACTCTTCACTTCTCTAACACACTCTCTATTACTTTGCACTGTTGACCCCAGGTACCTGAACTCCTCCACCTTCTCCACCTCTTCTCCCTGCAACCGCACCACCCCACTGCCTTCCTTCTCATTCACACACATGTACTCTGTCTTCCTCCTACTGACTTTCATTCCCCTTCTCTCCAGCACATACCTTCACCGCTCCAGGCTCTTCTCAATCTGCTCTCTACTCTCACCACAAATCACAATATCATCGCAAACATCATAGTCCAGGGAGACTTCTGTCTGACCTCGTCTGTCAACCTGTCCATCACCACTGCAAACAGATAAGGGCTCAGAGCCGATCCTTGATGCTGTCCAACCTTCACCTTGAACCAGTCTGTCGTTCCTACTGCACACTTCACTGCTGTCACACTGTCCAAACTCCATACTCCATTTCTCAGGCATCCTCTCACCTTCCAGAATCTTGTTAAACAATCTGGTTAAAAACTCCACTGCCATCTCTCCTAAACATCTACATGCTTCTACCGGTATGTCATCTAGTCCAACTGACTTTCCACTTTTCATCCTCTTAATCGCTGCTCTCACTTCCTCCTTACTAATCCTATCCACTTCCTGCTTCACAATCACCACACCATCCAACCTTCTCTCTCTCATTTTCCTCATTCATCAGCTGTTTAAAATACTCCTTTCATCTTCTCAACATACTCTCCTCACTAGTCACAGCATTTCCATCTCCATCCTTTATTGCTCTAACATGCAGCACATCCTTCCCTCATATGCTTATTCGCCACATCCCTCTTTACCTGCTGCCGCATCTTATTGTACTTCTGCCTACTTTTCTCATCACTCTGTCGATCCCAATTCTGTTTTGCCAACCTCTTTCTCCTTATGCTTTCCTGCACTTCCTCATTTCACCACCATGTCTCTTTGACTTCCTTTCTATTTCCAGATGTCACCAAGTACCTTTATAGCTCTCCCCCTTATCACTCCTGCAGTAGTTGCCCAGTCATCCAGCACCTCTTCACCACCACCGAGCTCCAGTCTGACCTCTTCCCTGAATCTCACACTACACTCTTCCTCCTTCAGTTCCACCACCTTATTCTTCTTTCAGTCCTTACTCTCCTCCTCTTCTTCTTCGACTCCAAAACCATCCTTCAGACCACCATCCAATGCTGTCTAGCTACACTGTCCCCTGCCAGCACCTTACAATCTCCAATCTTCAGGTCCTACATAGAATATAGTTCACTTGTGTGCACCTTACCCACTCTTATACATCACCCTATGCTCCTCCTGCTTCTTAAAATAAGTATTCACAACTACCATTTTCATCCTTGTAGCAAAATCTACCACCATCTGCCCTTCCACATTCCTCTTCTTAAGACCATACCTACTCATCAACCCTTCATCACACCTGTCTCCTTTACCAACATGGCCATTGAAGTCTGCCCCAATCACCAATCCTTCAATACTAGGTACACCTTCTACCACTTCATCTAACTCACTCATTTTTCTTTCTCCTCCATCTCGCAACCCACCTTTGGAGCATTTATCATTACGCCTTCAACTTTTAGCTTCATGTTAATCACCCTATCAGAAACTCTCTTCACCTCCACTAAACTCTTACTGTACTCTTCCTTCAGTATCACCCCTACACCATTTCTCTTTCCATCCACACCATAATAAAAAAAGTTTAAACCCACCGCCAATGTTCCTGGTCTTACTTCCTTTCCACTCGGTCTCCTGAACACACAACATATCTACCTCTCTCCACATCATCATATCAGCTAACTCTGTCCCTTCCTTCAGGGGCCCAGGAGTGGCAGCTTGTTATGGCTGGGATTTAAACTCATGACCTGCCGATGAATATAAATATATATGTTTCTTTGTGGAATGGTTTGTTGGTATAGAATTAACAAATATACTGATGGTTAGTTAGAGTTTTTATGGGCTCACCCATGTCAGAAAAAGTAAAGAAAAAGCTAGTATTTGCAGTTGGGTCTCAAAATATGAAAAAGAATGTGAAACACTGTCAGATTGGAATTGTGGAAAAAATAGAGGAAAAGAAAGCAAAAACTTCAGTATGGAGGTTTAATGGATCTTCAGACAATAATCATATAGAGATCAGTGGTTTCTTCTAGTTGTGACAGACCAGGAAAATCTAACCGACACTCTGTGTTCACAAGCATTTCCTATTTGTGTTGTATGTTAATGTTTTATTCTATTTATCGAATCTGGACCAGTGACACTCCAGCAAATATTCAATATGTGTAAATTCAGTGGATAAGATTGCTTTAGGATAGACCATATAGGTCTATAAACTTCATGTTTCACTCTAAAGTTTTGAAGGTAAGCAATAATAATAATAATAATAATAATAATAATAATAATAATAATAATAATAATAATAATACAATAACAAAATGATAAAAATAGCAACAACAATAGTCTTCATTCTTTTCTGAAGGGTGATGTGAGCTTCATCCCGATAGGGCTTATATCAAATCCCATCTGTGTCGGTGTTATCACTCCCACTGGAGTTGCCGAGAACACATTGTGTGCACTCTTTAGCACATTCTTTAACAGTGGCTTTTGTTCTCAAGGCACGTTTCCTGTCATAAGAACAGATGGTTACAATAATTATTCAGAATGCTGTTTATCTTGCACTTTACTTAAATAATTATTTTTAAAAAAACATTGCAAAAACAGTAACACGTGTCCTGTAAGCGCTCAAAAGGAGCAACAGTAAATGCATACCTTCTGTAATAAAAATTGCACCTTGGCCTGGGTGGGTTGCTGGAGGATAGTTCCTCCTCAGTGAAAATCCTCTCCTGTGAACGTAAATATTTACAAAACAGTCTTGCTTATTGTATATTGTATTTGTTTTAGTTTTTGTCATTTACATAAGTATTAAGATGGGCCTCACACTAGTTCTTCAAACACACATTCCCATATTGTCTGTTCATTGTCTATAGAATCTTTACAATGGGAGTACATAACGGAATGTCTTTGTCTGAGCTCACATGTCTCTGGTTATTGTGTCTTCATGCCTAATCAGGAAAGATTTTAGCTCAGGTTTTTTCAGTGTGTATATGTATATATATAATTGTCTGTTATCTGCATTAAATTGAAGAAGAACGTATGAGCCATTCTGTGTGCTGTGTGATTCTTCCCTGATCAGAAAAGACACCACGGGCATTGTAGATCGCATGGGAAACCTCTCCAGGAACTAATTTTTTGTCCATTCATGATAAAAAACTAACAATAACTTTAAGTAAATTTAAGTCTTTACCCGAAAGCTTTCTTCCTTGGCGTCTGACGTACACGGGTCTTTAATACTTATGCATACACTGTACTCCCCTGATGTTGGACTTTGGGATTCATCACTAATACCTAAGGTCAAAAATACAAAATATAAATGCCAACCAACAAGAAATTAACCAATAATGGTTAAGAAAATGAGAACTAGGTTTTGTGGTAAGTTTGGTCTGATGAAAACAAGAAACACAAATGTTTATAATATTTTGTTCGTTTGATAGAGACAGAAATAATGAGCTCAAATCTGTTTAAATGAGGATCAACTACAGACATGAACCATATAAGAATGTGCGATAAGTGCGAAAAATAGAACAGATTTAGAAACAGGATAGAAATATCAAATCTTTTGCAGAAAGTAGAAGTGGAGTCAGATAAAAGAAAAGCACCTTTCTCATATCTCTCTTTGAAATCCTCCTCACTCGTTTGGCTTTTTAACTAAAGAGAAAAATGTAGAGTCACTCGACAAACAAAAGGAAAAAAGAGGAACAAGTTGCTGTAACTGGGGTCTGCTTCTTTTTTTTTAAATGAATAACCATACTTCTGTCATGAATCTTCTGCTTCTGAACTGCCATTTACCTCTAATAATAGTACAGTTAAACTCAGAAATGTGCACAATCATTTTTTATAAATTTATTTAAATTATTTTTAAAAATGCTGAACAACTTTTTGCTGTATTGAGGTCCTGGGACTTCTGTTTTATGATGCTGCAAAGAGAAGAAAGTCACACAAACCTCCACTGAGCTCCAAGGAGAGTTTCCTTCTGTGGTCTGGAAGAGAGGCAGACAAGAGTTACTGAGTGACTACACAAAATGCCTGAGGCTTTGAAAAAGTAATCAAACTTTGTAATAAGTCATAATGATACACAAGCAATACACACTAATCACAAACTGATCATACCTCAATACACTGAATCAAATATCAAAACCAAAGGTGGCAATAAAACATTTGAAAAAATCCTGGTTAAAAAGAACTAGCAATATAAGAAGCACATGTACTTGAAAGATTCACAAAAGATGAAAATGTTTGCTTCAAATTTGTTCCTGTTTCACCAAAAGACAAACTATTAGCTAAGGCTAAATGACAACAGCTGTATTGTTAATCTCTTGAACGTTAGAAACATTTGAATTCATCTTAAATCTGACTGGTTGTAAAGTCAGATTATGACTTTGCAAATATGTAAATAGAAATGTAATGTGAAGTCAATAGTTTTGTCTTTTAATTTAATCCATGTCCAGTACCATACTTCTGTTACTTCCCACTTTTAGTCAAAACACATGATATCATATAGCAGAAGAGTTCTGCAAATAATGTGACTGCTCACCAGTATTGTTTTGTGGTAATGTTTCTGTTTCCGGAGTTTTGCTTGAAGAGCAAGAATTTCTCCTTGAGTGCGAAACAACTGGACCTGTAGCTCGTCGTAACGCTCGCCCATCTCTCGGAGCTGCTTGCGGTAATTGTCCTTGTCCTGAAGGTTTTTACAGTTCTCCTGATGGTACTCCTCTCGTGATAAAATTGCCTGAATAGAAAAAATGGGGCATTTGGAGCACAGTTTCCCATATAACATGTGATACATAATTCATGTTAGATGCTGTAGTAGTACAACGCAAATTTAGAGCATTTTATCACCTTGTCTCTTTCTTTAATGACTTCATCCAGCTGTTTTAAAATGTCCTCCATGCGATTGCAATACATTTTTGAGTCTTTCTTTAAAATCTCACACTTTAGTTCCAGTTCATCCTTCTTTTCCAGGTACTGCAAAGATGTTTTCATGAAGAAGGCAAACAATTAGCTGCTTACAATATATTGAGAGAGAAAGCTACAAGAAGAAGCAATTTTAAAACATTTCCAACAAACCTTATCTCGTAGTTCTTCAGCGTCGTGTAGCTCCCTGCGTAATTCATAAAACTTATTGACTAGCTCTTGATGCGCCTCCCTTTGCTCTTTTAAATCTTCCATTGATTCATTGGTGGGCTTCTCAATATCTTCTTTCACAATTTGAGCCTGATAGAAAACCATTGCCCATGGAAATCAGTTTGACTTTGTAGGATATATAATTGTGAGTCTGTTCTTGTTTTTTATGCTTTTTTCCTTTTTTTTTACCTGGGAAGAGCTCTGAAGCTCCTGCATTTGAGCTCGGAGAAGATCATTCTCTTTTTGAAGCTCTAGCACCATTTCTTGGCTAGGCCTCTGCTCCATAGCATTTTTCAGGGTAATTGTACGTTTCCGTTGGAGCTTTGAATCGCTCTCAGCATTCATTAAGCTGTGCTTCAGCCTCTCGATCTGTTTGAGAGCAAAAAAAACTTTAGATAGATAGATAGATAGATAGATAGATAGATAGATAGATAGATAGATAGATAGATAGAATTACTTATATTTAAACGGTCAAACCTCCAGCTGCAGGTCACGATTACACATGAGAGCACAGTTCTTCTCCTCGCTCAGTCGGTTCATGTTACTCATCAGCTTGTAATTCTCATCCTTTAAGAGCCGTGCTTTGTCCCACATTTGGTCACGTTCTTCCCTCATGCGCTGTACACGCTCTTGCTGTTTGCGAACCTCACATTCTCTTGTCTGCAGTCTGCGAATGGTTTCAGCATGCTCAGCCATTTGTGCAGAAGCTGCCAGCCTTGCTTTGCGTTCCTCATGGAGCTCTTTCTGGAGCCGAGTCACCTCATTCATTAGAAACTGAGTTAATCCTGACTCACCTGCGGTATCTTAATTGTTAGAATCAAATAGGCACTTATTAAAGTTTTAAAAATAAGCATATCTTAACTATTACAAAATATAACATTATAACGTATCATTATATATATATATATATATATATATATATATATATATATATATATATATATATATATATATATATATAAAATCATATTTTATTAAAATGTCTTATAACTGGTTTTGTTTCATACTGAAAGAAATCTGTCAATCATTATTTTATTTTATTTTATAACAGCAAACTTACCCAGAAGGATTGAGAAGACCCTCGATGGCTCTTTGCCTGTAATTTTCTGATAAAGCTGAGGGTAGTCCAGTTCCAAACTCTCAAGGAATGCCACATAACCCTTATAACCTGTCCTTTGTAAGATATCTAGCAGTACACCTAAAGAGCACACAATATGTGTCTAAAAAAAAATAACAGACAAGAAAAAGAACCAGGGCAGAGTGTAGTGGTGTGAAGTTTACCTACCTACTTTTCGCCGTCTAATGACCAAACTCGGATCATTGTAAATTTGTTCCTCGTCCTCACTGTTAATCACTCTACACTGTCTCAGGTATGGGATTATTCGCGAAGGCTCAATGGTCTTGATAAGAAGCATTCTGTGGTCTTCCAAACGCATCCAACACTCCTCATCATCCTCAGATTCAACAGTGTTCAATTTATCAGCCATTGCTTGTGTCAAAGGTTGTGGATGTCTTTACTTCTTAACTGAAACTAGTAACATATCCAACTGCAGTATAGTATAGCCGAAACAAAAAGGAAATGTTGGTCAAGCTAAATCAATCGTAGTTCCTTTTTTTTTCTTCAAAAAGTCATTTGAGGTTTTCCTGTATTTCCCAATTCGCTTGTGCCAATATGCTTAACTCGTGACATGCCCTGGAAATGAACACACTTAAATTCTAAACCTATTCCCCATTCTCATTTATTGTCAACTTATTATCACATTGTTACCCCTCAATGTGACTAAATCAGTAACATACCTACAGCTAAAATAAAGGCAATACAAGGAGAAAATTGATTTGCAAACATTTTATTAGAAATTTTGCCTTATATTTCTCTATAAACAAAATCATAAAAATACATTAGATATTTTTTTACAATTGTTTTTCAATATTGTCATTAAATATATTGTCCTTATAAAAATAAAAATTTCTATACATAATATGCTATGCACTTTTATGACTGTCAGTTTGATTTCTTGACTCTCTCCCAGGAAACTGTGTTGCTGTTAATTCACTTTCTTTCCAGTTGAGTAGAGACCCCTATATAAAAAAAATGGTGGTTAATTCAATAAAATGAAACAAATTAGCAGGCAAACAAATTTTAGCAAACATTTCATAACAAAACTCACCATTGGGCTGAGCTGATCATCTCCAAACTGTTTTGTCTTGACTTTATCTATACCGTCTTCCAGATCTGGAGCATCTGCCGACTGTACACGTGGATTTATAGTGGCCAAGAGGGCAGGTAAGGTGAAGCATGACAAAAAGCGAGCCTTCAGAAGCAAATATGCTTGGTTGGTTTTTAATCTCTCAGACACCATCTTGCGTACAGCAGCTATCTTAGCGTCTTCGTCACTGTTATCTCTGTGCTCTTCCGGCAGAATCTGCACTGCTGACTTTAACAAAGAATCTTTTCCTTTGAGCAAATTAGTCAATGTATTAATACTACTAACAAATGGTGGAAGATAAGGCATTTTGTTTTCTAGGCCAGGAAGTGAAATCCCACCATTGCCATTCATCCAGTTTTTCACTTGTGCTGGTTGTTCGAAAAACACCAAGCTAGGCTCAAAAGTCATTTGCTTAGGTCTGGGTGTAGATACTGTAGCTGCTTTCTGAACAATTTGTGTTTTGGTGTGGTGGGCCGTCTTCTGCTGCATTGTTTGAGGCATAATTTGATGACTGGTGGTCACAGGACTGATAGGTATATTAAAACACATTGGTAGACTCTTATTGATATTACATGATGTAGAGGTAGTTGGAGCTCCAGTTACATTTATAGTAGCAGCTGAAGAGGCATTAGGTGCATTAGGTTGGCAAGGTCCAGCAGTGTTGATTAGTGCCAGGAAACCATTTTGGTTTATTATGATTGGTTGCTGAAATACAGGCTGAGCAACAGGATGTGGCGTTTTTTGGGTCTGAGGACCAGAATTGGTACCAGGATCAGTAATGTTCATTGGATAGGCAGAAGTGATAGAAGATGTATTTGTGACAGAAACTTTGAGAACCTTGTTGGTTGCATCTGCATTACATGACGCTGTTAGGTTTTGACTTGTTTCTACAGGGGAGGATGAAACAGAAACTAGAGAAGACTTGGGATTCCCAGTTTTAGAAGACTGATCTGCAGATAGTGTAATGGATGTTGGCACATTTGTGTTAGAAAGATCTTGAGGAACACCAACTATATTTGTGACTGAAAGGACAACAGGGAAATTAGAAAAATGGGGAAGTGAAGAAACAATGTGGTTGTCTGAGACAAGATATGATCCAGCATTTAGAGATCCAGTATCTATTTCAGTTAAGTCAGATGCTGGATTGCTTGGTGTCTTAGCATTGGTCGGTGCAACACATTTACCCTGGTTGATTGTCACAGGTGGCTGAAATACCATCTGAGTCTTGTTTGGTATCACCTGGTTTTCATGACCAGGGATGCCAGGAGCTTGTATCTGATTTTCAGCAACAGGCATTAAACCAGCAGGAGTGAGAATCCAGGCTGTAGTTTGTGGTAGTAAAGCTACTGTCTGGTTTACACTACTATTTTCTTCTTTTTTAGCTGCCTGTTTCTTGGAGAGCTTGGTTTTTGCATCGGCCATCAAAGCTTGAGCTTTCATAGTGGGTTTGTGCTTGCGTTTTGCAGAGCCCACTTCCTTTGATGCCTTTGTAGGTGGTCCAGGTGTGGACAGTGTGGTTGTGGGACAGAATGCTTTGTGGGTCTCCATCCCAGATTCTACTGGTATTTCCAAATGTAGTACTGGCTGAGGAATTTTTGATGCATCTTCTGTACCCAATTGCAGAACAGGTGAAATTCCCTGTATCACATTATGTGTATTGCCTGCTATGTTATCTGTATTTGGCTGGGTAACAATGAAAGTCTGGGGAAGTATCAAAGCAGCATCTATTTGCTGACTAGCAGACCGTTTTGTTTTCCCTCTCTGATGAGACTGTGGAGGGATTGGGATTTTAGCTGGCTGTGGAAGTAGCTGGGGTCCAAACAACCCAGGGATCTGCAGGGGCCCAGACTGTTTTTTACGCTGTGCTTTTTTTTCAGCAAGTAAGTCTGCTACAGTCTTACCACAACGAGAGGAACCTAAAGTTGGCTTCGTGGCTGAAAGATATTAAACCAGAACAGAGCTTGATTTTGGAGGTCTTATTCACTGCACTTGAATGTGAAAAGGAACATAAATAACACATTACTTTTACCTGAATAAGGTCTTGATTTAGGTCCTGGTGTCTGAGGAGGAGAGAAAAATAAAGTCATTGAGTATTTGTCCAGTATCTGGAATGCCTTTGTATTCTCTCATAGATATTTAGTGGTTATTGCTGGCTATTTTAGGAGGGGAGAATACTGATCTAAACAACACAGAACAAATAGTGAATTTTGCATCTGGTTACATTAATATAGTACATATAGTTAATATACTACAAGCAGGTAAACTTTACCATGGACATTTTGTCATTGCGGGCTTGAATGACTTTTTTGCATCCATCAACATCAATTTTAAGAGCCTGTTTCAAAAACAACACCACACTTTTTATTGCAACCAGCCTTCAATAGTCATTATAATTACAGAATTTCAGAAAGTAATTACTCTATTCACCTGCAGAAAAAGCAAAAACACAGTTGTTTTTACAAGAGGGACATTTGCTGCTCGTTTTCCAACAATGTCAGCTGCAACAAGAAAATAAAAGATGATGTCACTATCGAAAAATAAATCTAATTCTAATTTAACACAACATAGAGTAATTTATATTTTATCAATGTATCTCAAAAGTACCTTCACAAACCCGCCTCTCATTGAAAGGTAAAGGCATTACCACGTTGCCGACCCATGGAGTAATGGCTAACATGAGATCATAGTTTAGCTGGGTGTTGGCTGTGGCCTTGTGGACAGATTTACATCTTCTTCTTTGACCGCTTTCCATTGTACTGTTACCTTTCTCTCCATCCTTTTTGGCATCCTTCTGTTTTGCACATGAAGACAAGCTGTCTTTGGATTTTAGTGTTCTCTGTGTGGGTAAAGATAATTGTTATTATGATACTTTTACCTGCATTGCTTTGTTAACTGTTAATCTGTTACATACATGCACGTTAGATTCATAATTCTGCAGCAATGTTGAATGATTGAATTAGTTTCCACAAAAGCACAACAGTAATTGACAGCAGTACCTCTTGTTCTGAAAAGTGAAACAGTATTAGAAATGATTTAATAGTATCTGTGCTTTGGTCTTTTTTGATTTCTAGACATAAAAATGTATATAAAAATAGTGGTTGGTCATGCAACGACTATTAACAGCTATTATAACCAACTTGTATTTTGTAAATGTTCAATATCACTATTCGCTAATAAAACAGAAATTGTCTCTCTGGTATAAGAGAAATAATACACTTCAGGCCACTCGGTTACCAGTGGTGGACTGTAATGAAGTAAATATAATTCATTACCTCATTTAAGTAGGGTTTTTATTTGCGTATCTGTATTTTTCTGGAGTATTTCCATTTGGGTAAATCTAAATTTAATTACATTTCAAAGTCTTTTGTTCAATTGTCCGTTTTACTCAACTACATTTTGTGAAATCAGTCGTTCCTTTTTATTTATGAGTGGATAAAACTTAACTAGTCAAACACCCAGAAAGCCAAAATTCAGGGTAGAGCGCATGCTCTGTTTCCAACTGTTTAATTGCCGCTTAGTGTTACTTCCTTATAACATACAGTTCAGTGTCAGCAAGCAGAACATTTAGAGAGTGATAAATACAGGAAGAAATTCCTGACTCTAACTTGCCACAACACCTGTGGCCTTATTTACACAATTACACAATTTATTTTAAGTAGTTGAAAAGAAGGTTTTGTGCTCATGATCATTTAAACAGATATCAACCAGTGTTTGACTCATTAATATCATTCTATTAATAGATTGATGTGCTGAGAGTAACAGAGTCTTTTCACATAAAAAGTCTTCACATAAACTGAGATGATTATGGAAGAATCTTGTGACAAAAAATGATAATAGGAACAATATAGCCATAGTAAAACATAGTAATTTGGATACTAAAGTACATTTGAAAGCAAACACTTGTACTTTTACTCAAGTGAAGTTTAAAGGGAGCACATTTTCTTTCACTTGAGTAATATTTATTATACTTTAACTCAAGTGAATGGTTTGTGTACTTTGTCCACTACTAACAGCTACAAAAACAAAACACTGGAATAGTTGCACCTTATTACATTTACGGCATTCATTATGGATTGTTTTCTTATAAAAAAGACACTTTGCGATGTCTGTTATATTCTTCATAAAGGTAACTTACCGAATTCATGACAGATGATTTCATGCAAATCAGGAAGCGTCTAACCTCACATTCAGACACCATGATCAAGGCATGCTCACTGCTTAAATTCTGTAAATAAAATACAGTAAAAAGAAATTTGGATCACTATTAAAAAACCAGGTTGACCTGAGAACAAATATCCAAACACTTCAATATGGCTGTAAGTATTTATCTCTTATTAGAATATAAGCACAAACCTTTTCATTTTTGTTCTACAAAGTCTAAAACTTACACTGCATTTTTCTAAAGCAGGTGGTTCCATGCCAACATAAGTCTTCACAGGTTTTCCCAATCTGTCCAGAACGGTGTTCCGGACACTACCTCTGGCACACTCTTCTGGCTCAGTGGGCAGCCTTACCAATATGGTTTTCACTTTCCCGGAAGAATGTACCAGATTGTTCTCACATGCAGGAATCCATTCCTTCATGACTGGCTGGACGTATTCTAGTTTACAGTTCTCGTCTGAAGAGACTTCTGCTTCTCCTGCTTGTTCACTATCGCTATCCATGTACGGCACTTGTTCCTTTTCATCTTCAGAGCTGTCGCTTTCAGTGTGAAAATCATCATCTTTCGCTGAGCTGAGCTTTTGCTGCCTTGTGCACCTCTTTTTTGACTGTGGCTCATATTTTTCTGATCTATTTTTCCTATTGCTCTCTTCACACCTTGTTTCTGTAAAGGGTAAAAAAAAAAATATGATTTTAAAAGAAAAACACAAATTATGCAGTACCTAGAATATAAGTAGCAAATGAAATGTGACACGGTGTCTGGTTTTAAGGGAAATGTTTATAGGTGGTCTTGACTTTACTGTTAATATCTCCATTTCCTCACCAAAAAAATTACATAAATTTTTTGTATTAGTTTACAAAAAAATTAAATATGTATTGAATACATTTTTTTTTATTAAATTACACTTTATTACATCAAATGTTTATGTGCCTTGTATTATACTTGCTATAAGCCTCTTTGTTTTGCTCATTCTTGTTGCTAATAAGAAATGTTAGACTGAAACTGGAATGTGCAAAGTCATTTGTCTAGAAGAAGAATTCTAAATTGCTGACTAAGGAGACTCAATGTTAAACATATATCTCCTTACAAGAAGCTTTACCATATCAATGACTATATAGTTTTTCTTTTTTTTTTTTCTTTTTTCTGACCAATCGGATTATAGAGTTCAGAAGCACTATGGTATAAAACCTACACCAAATACTTACATTAGCTTTCTGCATCATCCATTTCCACTTGTTCAAACACTGGCTGTCAACCCTGTTTGGAATTTCAGCAGCGATTTTAGACCATTTACCTAAAAAAAGACAGCAGGAATATTATTTACCCTTCAAGTAGTGCCTACAGAAACAAAAGCATGGTTTGGGTTTGTTGAGAAATATATTCGATTTAGGTTCTATGAATTAAAAAAAAAAAAAAACCTCACCAACACCATGTTTCTCTACAAGTTTTTTCAGCAGTTCCACTTCTTCTTCACTCCATGCACCTCTCTTTATATTAGCTTGGAGGCAATCCAGATATCTGAGTACATCAAGTGAAGAATGCTTAATTAATTGAAACTAGGAAGAATCAAACAGATCTCATATAATTAGTCATATATACATTTTCAATTCATTCTCCTGCCAGAGAAGACCTAAGAAGGCATTTGCATACCTATCTCTGCATGAATTGTCCGTCCTTCCAGGTACTTCCAGTCTAATTTTCCACCACTCCTTGCAGCCATACTTCTTTACAGCTTTCAGAAGTAACTGTAATAACAATAACAAAAATTTACCTCAGCTCTCTTAATGCAGTCTTCCATTTAAAAAACAAAAAAATCAACAGCAAATGATCTGTCTCCATAATAATGACTGATACTTTTATACATTAAAATCCAGAATCAACAATTTAGCTGGACAATAATGTAATTTTTATGTCAGTTTTATAAATTTTTTAATTAATTGATCTTCTGCTTTTAGAAGTGGGGATCTTGGTCTTTACATGCTAAGTAGGTCAGCCAAGAATTTTACCCTGGCCATCGCTTCTCCTGGCAGATCCTCAGACACTCCTCTACCAACGGTGAGATATAAACCCTCCAGTAGGTCATAGGTTGCCCCTTTGTCCAAAGCATTCTTGAATGCTACCCAAAGAAACCATTATATGGAGGAGAAACATCTTTACTCCAAGGCTCTCCTGGATTGTTGAGCTTGTGACTTCTGTCACAGAGAGCAGGCCTGACCTTATTGTTTTGGTCAATAACCACGAGTCATGACTACAGGTGAGGAGAATAAGGGTTTGGAGCTTGTTTTTGACACAAGAGCTTTGTGCAAAACCTCTGGTCTGATACAGCAATGCTGCTGCCACTCACCTGATAAGCTCTCATATACAAGCTTCAGTAACATGGCTCTAATGCTACAGCATCATCCTTTATTTTATTTTAATGAAATAATGAGAAATAATGTTTATTGTATTATGTAAACATATTATATAATTCATTTTCAATACTGATACCTTTGCAATCAGAGCAGATAATAACAAAGAAACACTTAAGGTCTTTGCCATTCGAAATATTCAGGAATAATCAAATATGAGCTCTGAGCTCAATATTTAGTTCCGCTCACCGTAGTCTGTTTAATTTGAGAAATTGAGAATGGGCTTCAATGAACAAGACTTTCAGGAACCAGTACAATTTGGTGTAGTCCTAATGCCACTTAATACTGGTCACCCACTCATAATCTGGGTTTTAATTTGTTCAAAGACAAATGAAATACCAACTCGCTGTCCATACCTTATCCTCTTCTTTTGTCCAAGGTCCCTTCTTTATTGATGGATCCAGAACACATGTCCAACGGTAGATGAGCTGGGAACTATCACGACCTTCCATAAAGTATGATACTAAGAAGATATGAAAAAATACCCAAAGTAAAGAATGAGAATGTTATATCAATACAACACGTCAGTTTTTGAAAAACCTGCCTATTAACATATAATAAACATCTCGCAGGGGTGACTGGTTCATAATAAGTTGTGTCCAAGTACTTTGAGTATACGGTATGAAGTTGCCAATCCTCATCTTTTCTATGAGCTCCAAGAAGACCTGGTCCTCCTCTTTACTCCACTCTCTCTTCCTGAACCGTTTAGAGATGTACCGCTGATATGTCTGGAAACACATGAAAGCTGTCCTACCGGTCTATAAAAAGAAAAAGAACAAGAAGATAAATCAGATATACTGATTATACAGATATCTGTGATATAGTCTTCTTCGCATTTTTCAAAGGTCACCTTTGACACATGCTTTGAAAGTTCAAGCTGTCCAATATTGCATGCATTACTGACTACACAAACCAAAACATCTTCCACTGTTACACTTACCCCAAGAGATTCTGCAATTTGTTCCCAGTGGCAGTACTTGTGCTCTTCTGCAGCATCTGCGAGCTTGGCGATCTCATCCTGACTCCATGTGGATTTGTTGATGGAGGGATGCAGGTAATTCTGCCAGAACCTCATCAGATCATCAGGTTGCCGAAGGCCCTCGAACTGAATCATTGTCATAATTATTTAAATAATAATATGATTGCATGGTGTAAAATAAAATTTTAACCTAAAGCAACAGCTGACTCAGCAGCTTGGAGATGGTGATATCTTTAACTGTACCTGCAATGGTTCAATTTATTGTTCAAGATACTTTTAATTTGGTTAATAAAAAAGTAATGTGACAAACAGGAGGTCTGTAGTAACCAGTGTTGTAATGCAATCACTTCACAACATTGGTAAGCAACTCAGGTTCCACCCCTACCAACTAAGACCAGGAATCAGAGGCTATTAAGAACACAGGCACACTCAAACTGTGCAGTTACTTTTTCTATGCTTCAGCTATCCATAAAGTGTGGCTTTTCACACACTGCAATGTTGCCACACAACTGGCAGACCTGATATAAATTGGAAGGTGTTCTTTATAATGTGGATGGTGAGTGTATGTTAAAAGAATCAAAAAACCTACATCAATATTTGATATTTTATCCCAATCATGGTCGTCATGGCGATCCCCATATAGCTGATCTTCCTTTAGTGATCTGCAAAACAATATGTTCATAAGGACGGACATTTAGTATAATGAGCAACTTAAAGCTGAGAGTTTCTACAGACAGTTCAAGTATAAATATTTGAGTAACATACTTTTTAGATTAAAAATACAAACTTTGGGGTGAAAATTATGTAACAAAGCAATGATGCCCCCTATAGCTGAGATACACATAGTAATCTTACTCCTCAATTTAAAACACACAACACACATGCAAATGATTTAGCTATTAATTCATTACAGGCACCTGATTTTTGTGATGTCATTCTCTAAAAGAGCAATTTGGTTCTGTATTTCTTCTTTTTCTGCATTATTCGCTTTAGACATCTTTGCAGTTAAGTACTCCATCCTATAATATGTGAACACAAGAATAAAGAATATTAAGGCTGATTACAATATAACACAGTTCCATATAACAGTCAAAAAATAATGAGTGAAAAGACATACAAACATACTTTGACAGTTTTGGCTGTAACATTCGTTTCATAGTGTCCGTGACTACGGAGTTGATCAGCAAGGTCTTTTGCCATGGCTCCCCTAAAAGACAATACGATAAGTCAATTTTGTCTATCTCGAGCAATCCAAAAAAATTCAGCTCAACAAAACCGTACATCTTCGAATTTTCATTTCATCGCAAGTCTTGGTCCCATGAGACAACCTCTCTTTAGTTTCTTCATTAGCTGGAGGGCCCTGTACAGGAAATGTACACATATACAAGCTTCAGTCACATTAGTATGTGCAAATAAAAGAGATTTATTTTAAACATTTATACATTTATTTTTATCTGAAATGTGGATGCATGTAGCCTTTCAAGACTTTTACCCCTCCACATCATTTAGTAATAACTAAATCTTACCAAACCAGTCAACTTGTCTTTAAAATACGGTTTCATGAAGCTGCCAAGGAAGAGTTTGAGATGAGGCAGGCCAGAATAAACATATGATGGTCCAGAAAGCTGTTCTTCAAGCTCTTTCTGTAAAAGAAATTCCAGAAAACTTTTACCTAATATCTCAGTGATATTTTGAAAACCCACCCTATTTATTTATTGACAGGAAATCTATTAACCTGCTGTTCACGATTTTCACTAAGAAGCCTCTCTACACCAGCTAATTTTTCTTGCAGCACCTCCTGATACACCAAGTTCATCTGAAGACACGTTTCCAAATCTTGAGGGAGGTCCAAATCGACATCACTATCCTAGATTTTTTAGAAAACAAAACTAATCAATATTTTTTAAAATAAAAGTAATGAAGGGAAAGTGATTAAATCTATACAGTTATACAAATACTCACGGAATCCACAAGACTGCCATGTTCACTGTCTGAAATCACACACACACACACACACACACACACACACACACACACACACACACACACACACACACTTACAAGTCAAATCCACACTTTGTTAAGGGAGAAAGAAAACAAAAATAAATCTTTAATGATTTTCATATTGACCTGGTCCTAAATATGTCATTCAGAAATATTAGCTGTAACAAGAACTACATTTTGAGACCAATATGTGTTTGTTCTGATAAATAATTGAGAAACAGAAGAATTTAACATAAAAATGTATGTAAAATTTAATATTCTAGTAATGTAAAACATACTTAATAAAGTTTGTAAAACACATATACACTTTAATTATGCAGGAACACCTGTACACCTGTTCATTCATGAACTTTCATGAGCCTCAAGTACAGATTTTTATTCATTTATTTATTCCTTACGGTTGTGATGTCACAACTATGCACACATTTACCTGTGAGGGCATCAACCAGAGCGGCATCTGCCCCGAGTGTTCGCTCTAACTCTTCGATCTCTCTCTGTATCTTATTTCGCTCTGCTTCCAGGTCATTGTGTGCCTGCAAGAGACAAAAATATGCACACGTGAGCTCCTGCAGCAATATTTATTAATGGGAAAATCTTGGAGATACACCGCTGTACGTACAACAACCTCTCCTGCGTGTCCACTGTCATCAGACTCCTCATCTGCAAGAGGGGATACATAAATAAAGCTTGTGTAAGTGTGTGTGACATAGTACATAGTTTGTGTTGTGTTAGTGTTATCATGTTTGACTTACCATTGTCTCTGTCTGAAGACAGCAAATCTGCAAGGTTACTGCCATCATCCAGATTGCTCTCAAGGGCCACAATCTCATTCTGTAATTTGTTCCTTTCAGCTAACAAATCTTCTGAAAATGCCATTTTTCCCCTCCGTTACCTACATATGCAAATATCACATTGAAATAATGAAGTAGATTTAAAATCTGGCACATAAAGCCCAAACCTTCAGTCAGATAGCCATTGGGAAGAAGAGCAGATTAGGTTCCACTCTTGTTTGAACATGAACTGGAATTTGAGGCTACAGTACGACAAACTGACCAGATAATGAAAACAATGTGTGTTTGTTTTTCCCAATATTCAACAGTTTGCATCCGGGGGTGTGAACATGAACAGAATGTCTTGACTTGTATACTAATTTGATGCAACAAATCTTTTGAAAATGCCATTTTGTCCTCCTTTAATTACAAATATCAAATATTAAAATAGTGAAATAACTCACAATCTGGCACACAAAGGGTATGTAACATACTTATGTGAATTATTACATCATTAAAAACCCAAACAATTTAATACTTTTAGATATTATTTATAAGCCTGGTAATGGGTAGTTTCTTTACTCCTGCAGTGATTACAGCTATATGACCCCTGACTCTTCTCAACATAATATTACACATCCTGACAATGTGGTTTCAGATTACACCCAAAACAGGATAAAAACTAAACAGTTTAATGTAATTATTTTAGGATTTTTATCCCTAACACCTTCCCTGCATGTAGAGAGCAGGCAAGCAACACTCAGTTAAGCAAAAAAAAAACCCCAGTCCTTAAAAAAACTTACTTAAAAAAATGCAGGTCAGTCAATAAAAATAAAAAAACCCAAGAACTTTAAATGTGTCCCCAAGTGCAGTCTCTAAATCCATTAAACTCTATGATGGAACAGGCTCTCATTAGGAGCGTCCCAAGAAAGGAAGCCCAAGAGCTACCTCTGCTGCAGAGGATAATTTCATTAGAATTACCAGCCTCAGAAACCAACAATTTACATGAATGCTTCTGAGTTCAAGTGGCAGACATCTACTGTGTAAAGGTGACTGTATGAGTTGGGTCTTCATGGAAGAATTGGAATGGACATTAGATCAGTGAAAAACACTCCTTTGGTCTGTTGGTACCAGATTTGAGATTTTTGTTTTTGCTGTCTTTTTTCTACATACAGAGGATGGATTTTTTTTTATTCCTTTACCAACATATACTAATATCAAATGTTGACATAATGAAATAGCCTCACAATCTGTGACACAATGAATGTGTAACATAATTATGTAACTTATTAAATCATAAAAACCCAAATGATACTAATATCTCATACTGGGTATTATTTATACGCCTGTTAATAGGCAGTTTTTGTATTCCTGTACTGCTCACAGCTATATGACCCCTGACTCTTCTCAAAATAATATTACAAATACCGACAATGCCGTTTCAGATTACACCCAAAACAGGATAAAAACTAAACAGTGTAATTATATCAGGACTTTCATCCCTATCACGTCTTTCTACTGCATGCGGAAAGCAGGTCGTTAGCATATTACCCAGCGTGCATTTCGAAAGAATCGAAACTCAGTAAACAACAAGGTGGAAAAAAAATTCATGCAAGCGTTTGTGTTTATGTTGCATTTACAAAAACATTCTTATAATTGTAAACATATTTTCATGATAGAAAACCCGACATACCGTTCTTGTTTTTTAAGTTCGCGCATGTTGCGTCAATGAAACGTCGTGCCACCGGCCATGATAGAAACAGGAACACGTTATAAGAGTCGGAGATCTCGGCTTCATAATAAAAGTCTCAGTGTCAGAGGGTTGGAGTTGGAAATTGGCAACTGAAATGATTAAGAAAATAAATAAAACACGAAGAATGCGTGCACACACAAAAATTAAGGTATAAGAATGTATATAAAAGAGTGCACATCCTTTCTTTGTCGTTCCAGCTGTATTTTAGTAGGGTACAGCAATATAACTGAACATTGGTTCCTTTTTTTTATACTTTATTATTTATACTTTTAAAAAACATTTACTGTATGTTACATTGTTAAAGAAATGTACCATGTGCCCTGGTATGGTTTGATTCTTTTTATAAAAAACTAAAACAAAAAAAACAAAACAATACTTTTAATTGGAAAAAGTACAATTGCATGGAGCAATGTAATGCATAAATGTTTTTTTGAAGATACAAACAAGAAAATGCAAAAAAATGAGAAATAAAACTCGGCGTGACATGCTGGTATTGGAAAACAATAAACTCTGGGGTGGTGTAATGTGAAACATGCACAGATTGTTCGTTCTTTTTATAAAGATCAGTCTTAAAAAAAATTAATTAACACTTTTTTAATATTCATTAATCGCAACTAGTATTTAGTATTTATTTTTTAAACGTAATACACAATTTCAATCATCCATCCATGAATCTGCCCATTAATTCATCTGTTTCTCCAACAATATAATGTTGGCGTTTAAATGCATTTACTATGCAAAAGGCGCTCCCCCTAGCGGACACTCACACATACAGCAGTGACTTGAGATTTTTATTTATTAAGTAAGTACTGATTGAGCGGGACAACATGAAAGCAGCAACAGCAACTATTAGTTTAAAATAAAATATATTTTCCTATACTTATAAACAGAAGCTGGTTATGTGGAAAAAGAAGCATCAGGTCAGATGCATGTTTGAGCTCGGTGAAGTACAGAACAACACAGCAATTTTTGTAAAGAAAAGTGTAAAATAAAAAAATTGAAGAAAGTATAAAAAAAAACTATTTTGCATATATAACAAAATTCTTTCCCTGAAAGTATCAAATTATACATACACAAAGCAAGTGCGGAAGTACATCAAAAAATAGATAAAGGACAAATGTGGAAAAAAGAAATGTTAAAATAAAAAAATTGTTTAAATAAAATGTTAAATTAAGCAAAGCACCAATTATAAATAAATGACAGAATGTAAAGCTGAAAATTAGCCAAAGAAATCAAAACAGTAGCACAGGTTTAGAGTTTATACAGCTTTCGAGTTCTTTGAGGATGGATATATTGCTGAACTTTAATTGCAAAAACAATCAATATGGGATTTTGACAAATGAATTTACTACGATAAATATAAGATTTGGCAAAGCAGTAACAAAAGATTAAAAATAAAGAGCTCATCATATTTGCATTATTTCATATTATAGAAATCAATAATTAAAAGAAATCTGAAAGCAAGTTACAGTTTATTAGAACTTAGAAAAGTTAGATAACTGATAAACATTCAATCCAAAATTATATATATATATATATATATATATATATATATATATATATACACATACACTGTATTTATAACTTATTTAAATTATCTAATTTTGATATTAATCTGTGATTGATCTTTTAGACAGAACTATTATTAGAACAAATCTTTATGAGCAAACAAAATTGAGAATTCAACAATTCTGTGGTACAATAATCACCTCTTTATTTCTTAAAGTAATAAAAAACAGGCACACAGACAATGATAAACAAGTATACATCAGTCATAAAAGTATTACTTCTGGATATAAATTCTGCTCATATAAACAAGCATGTTGGAATTAGTAAGAATAATCCTTTCCATCGGAATGGCTTCACAATAGTTTTTTAGAATACAATTAGTACATCGGTTTAAATGATATCACACATTATATGCGTGGAATTTGATTTAAGGTAAAAAAAAAAAAAAGCAAGAAATCTTTCGAACCTTTAATCAAAAATGACTGAACTGAAGTTCTCATAATTTTGTGTGTAACAAATCATAAAAGTTGATTAAATCAAAAAAAATTATAAATGTTATTAAAGCATGTTTTTATACACTAATACACACACACACACACACACACACACACGTGCATCTCAATAAATTAGAATATCATCAAAAAGTTTTATATGAATTCAATTCAAAAAGTGAAACTCAAAATATAGATTCATTACACAACATATATTTCAAGTGTTTATTTCTTTTAATTTGGATGATTATGGGTTACAGCTGATGAAAACCCAAAATTTACTATCTCTGAAAATTTGAATATTACTTAAGACCAATAAAAAAAAAACATTAACAATAAAAAGTACTTAATACTTGGTCAGGGCTTCCTTTGCATGAATTACTGCAATGTGGCATGGCATTGAGATGATCAGTCTGTGGCACTGCTGAAGTGTCATGGAAGTCCAGGTTGCTCTGATAGCGGCCTTCAGCTCTTCTGCATTGTTGGGTCTGGTGTCTTCTCTCTTCCTTCAGACTCTGGCACCTTTAATTCCAAATGAAATGCAAAATTTACTTTAAGAAGGGTTCTTTGGCCCACTGAGCAGCAGTCCAGTCCTTTATGTCCTTAGCTGGGGTAAGGTGCTTCTGCCGTTGTCTCTGGTTCAGGAGTGGTTTGACACAAGCAATGTGACAGTTGTAGGCCATATCCTGGATACAGCTGTGTGTGGGGCTCTTGAAGCACTGACTCCAGGTGCAGTCCACGCTTTGTAAATCTTTCAATTCTTAAATGGGCTTCGTTTCACATTTTTCTAACATTTTTCCTTTTATTCTACTTTCCATTAATCGGCTTGAATACAGCACTCTGTGAACAGCCAGCTTCTTTAGCGATGACCTTTTGTGTCTTATCCTTCATGTGCAGGGTGTCAATGATCGTCTTCTGAACAGGCGTCAAATCAGCAGTCTTTCCCATGATTGTGTAGCCTGAACCAGACTGAGACACTATTTAAAGGCTCAGAAAACCTTTGCTGGTATTTTGAGTTAATTAGCTGATTAGAGTGTGACACCATGGAAGCCTGTTTCCACCACTGAATTAAATAAGGTTATTGGTTACTCACAAATCTGACTTTTTTTCCCTCAGACTTGCGCGATATAAACTGTATATAAATTGTGAGAATTGTGAGTTTGTATTACGCAATCCTCAGAAAAAAAAGTCAGAATTGTGAGAGAAAAAGTCACAATAACCTTTTATTTTTTCTTCTCCAGTGGTGGAAATGGGCTTCCATAGTGACACCACGAGTCTCCAATATTGAACTTTTTTTTTTTTTTTTTTTGCAATATTCTAATTCACGGAGATACTCAATTTTGGGTTTTCATTAGCTGTAAACCATAATCATAAAAATTAAAAGAAGTAAACAGTTGATATAATATTCAGTCTCTGTGTAATGAATCTATATAATATGAGGTTCACTTTTTAAATTAATTTACTGAAATATCAACTTTTCAATGATATTCTAATTAATCGAGATGCACCGCTAAAGATATATATATATATATTATAGATATACATTATATATATATAAGAGGATTGGTAAAACCCTCTAACAACCTACCTATAAAACATGTCCTGATACATACAGTAACAATTCTCATACTTATAAAGTATCCTTTTGATTTGAAAAATGATAACACTACAATATAAAGTCTTTTGTGCACACAGTATTTTCTCACGATTTCACTCTAACCTTATTTCTATACTTATAAAAGCACTATGTTAGTAAACAAAGCACAACTGCACACAAGTGTTTATAAAGTGTTAATAAAAAGGGAGCTGCAGCATACAGTGTAGAGACACTGTTATTGTCACGGACTGTTCTCTGTGACAGGATCGAAATTGAAATGGTACTGGCACAACAGACAGAGATTAGGGATGTCAAAGGGTTAATATTGAAAAAATAGTTTCTGCTAGAGACGATGTATGCGGGCGGTGCAGCTGTGGCTGCAGTGAAAGGAGAATTGTGAGAATTAAATTGTGTTAATTGGGTTTCTTGCTTCATCTGTATATTATTGATGGTTACTACAGCTATGGTGTCATAATAATGGTATTAAGAGGTGAATTAATTCATGCAGGATAAATTCAGGCAGGACTGAAGGCTTTGGTGTGAAATGCATAGTCTGCCATTGCTAAGACTGTAAGCTAGTTAAGTCGGTGGGTCAATACAAGCTAGGACTGGCTAGGACCAGGAGTGTGGCCATAGCCAGGCATTTGGAAGATGTCTTGAACCAGACAGACTTTCAATTTCTTTTTGATACAACTGAGCAGTTGAGAGTTTAGGGCCTTGCTCACAGGCTCAGCTGTGGCAGCTTGGTAGTGGCAGGATTTGAACTCCAATTAGAAATCCAATGTCTACCAATGAGCTACCAGTTCATAGCGGTAAAAAAAAAAGCATTGGTATGTGATAAACATCTGATTTGAAAGAGTAAATTGATAATGGAGGCATTTAAGGCACGACATTATAAAGTAAAGAAGGTGTTATTTTGGAATCTCTGTGATCTTGTCAACTGAACTCAACATCTCCGATACTAGGCACAAAGTCTCTCTTCCTGCCAACAACTGCCTGTGGACAGAAAAATACACTTTCAATAATATCCATCATATTAAGTGTCTAATCACTAAATCGTATGAAATGTAATTTTAAACTTAAATGAGACCGGTTAGTTTTCAACATACTTAATGGAAGTCTCAGCATCCTGAGCAGCTTTAAGGAGGTATTTGGATGCCACTTGGGCATTTTGTCTCATCGAGCACAAGGCAGCAGTTTCTCCTGCACGAAGTCGTTCATTTTCACATCTGTATGCCTCTAACTGGCTCTACAGGAAAAAGGTAGAAGAACGCACGAGTTGTTACCAGTGGCAAAACAGAACATTATGTACAGTTATAGGGAAATAATCAACAAAGGTGACGTGATCTGAAATAACGCACAGCTCAAAAGATTGTATTCTTCTTAAACCGAACAATTTGTCAAGAAACACAACTGTTATTTTTGCCGTTTATATGTGATCTGATTTATAACGACATTGACCAATCAGATTTAAAAACTGAGAGTTCAACAAGTTATGTAATGCAAAATAAATCAACTGCAGATAGATGATGTAGTAATAGATAATATTGTTTAAAAAGAAAGAAGAGTTAGAAAGTTGGAAGGCCAAACCTGAAGCTGCTGGACGTCTTGTTTCAGTTTAGACAAATTGCTTTCAGCTTTAACTGCACGTTTCTGTGTGGGGAAACAGAACATGGTCAGAGTTAGTTCACACATTGAGATGTACTGTGAAGTGCTGCTAAAGAGACGTAAATGAAGATGCATACGGTCATTAACTGGAGGTTTTCTTCCACAGACTGCACCATGCTCTCTAAAGCTTTGGCTTCTTTCTCCTCTTGCAAATTTCGGTTGTGCAACTCGTCTGTAAGCTGTCTGATTCTTTAAAAATAAATAAATAAATAAATAAATAAATAAAAAGGCAAGTTTACTGATTAGATCTACACAGTAATGATATAGGTTATGAATATCTGTTTTAATTCTGTCGTCAGTCATCATACATGAAAAACATTTGAAGGCATTACTTATACAGTCTTGCTGTTTTCTTACTTTGTAGAATCGGCCCCTGACTTTTTTATCAGTTCTCGATATGCTTCCGAAGCTGAGCATTTTCGTCTCTGAGCTACAAAACAAGAAAAACAAAACAAAGATATTAACATGACACAATCCCACCACTGATAAACCAAATGCAACACTGAATTACCTTTTGCTGGTAACTAATCCCATTCTCTGTGCTGCCTTTCTTCGCGTGGAAGGTGAGATCAATAAGCGAGGTCTCTTCATCTCCTTCGTAGCTATCTGTGTTCCGTCTGGGGAAGTGGTGCTGTGGTGAGATGTCCTCTTCCAGCTCCCACTCGTTCAATGTCTCGTCCTCAGCTACACAGGACAGTAAGGAGCAATCCAGAACACCGCTTAGCCCCAAATCGTGTGCGTCCTTGATTGTCGAGGGTTGGTAGCTTTCAGTCCATTCATCCTCAGGTTTATAGTCAAACGACTGCTCGAGCAAGGAGGGATCCGTGAAAAAGTGAGCCTTTTGGCTGGGCTCAAAGGCTGTGGTGTACTTGTATTCGTCCTCCACTGAACACAGACCATCGGGCTACAACAATAACAAGAAAGTTAATGACATCACCACAAATGGCATTACATATAACATAGGCTCTACTTAGCGTCCTTCTTCTTGTGGGAATTACAACATTTGTCAAAGAGGAGAAGAATCTGTAGTGACTCCATGAACATGATAGAAAATAAGCAAATTCTTAAAAAAAAAATCAAGAGTATTTTTGTCTAATTAAGGGTTCTTGGCTTCTTAAAATGGTTCTAGTCGAGGATTCCTTTTCAGAGAACACCTTTTCCACTTTCATTCATTTCCTCCAAGTACTCAGATGAATGGCCCAAAATAGCAGGCCAACATGAGGATCAGCTGTGCTTATTTTTAAACGAGGAGTAAATCAGTGTTTGGCATCCCATTCGATTCAAGGTGTATTCCTGTCTCCTTTATTTCTAAACCATGATCCAGAGAGTATAAAAACATACTGTACTGAAGGTGAATGAATTGAGGGAAATGTCTTGTCTGATTATTTAATGAAACTGGGTTATGACATGTTACAATGGTGTTCACTCTATTTTCCACTTCTGTGAGCTGAACATAATGTGTGTAATCTTTTATACAGTAGGGTTCAAACGGAGTTCGAAAATGTATTCTTTTACACTGAATATGAATATAATTATAATGTTGGATATTTTGAATATAAATACAGACTTGTAGTAAGTAAGTTCACCTCAACAGGCTTTATGGTACAGGGATGTTGATGTTTGCTTTTAATGAATTCTTTGAAGGAGAAAGGATTCAGTTCTTCCCCGTCCTCTTTTGGCTCATCTGAAGGAGGTGAACAAGCAGGGTTAAAATTGTTGAACACTCCTAACACAAAGTGTCAAGAAATATTATTAATAGTAGTACACGCAGAAGTATATGATTATAATGATGACATTGTTCTTAAATCTGTTGATTCCAAAGCATCTATCGCTCTTTCTTCTTTCTTTTATTTTCAACCTGCCAAAATGATCTTGTCCCCCTGAACTGCACATTTGAAGTGTTTCTCTTACCAAAACAACCCACTTTATTGTAAGTTATCTACATGTTGCAGGTTTTATTGACATCTGTCACGTGTAAGAAAGACAACATGCAAATACAAGAAACTACAGGAAAGCAAAACACTACTCACCATCTTCAATAATCAGCTTTTTCTTGGATGTTTTGTTTTTGGACATGTTTCCTTTATAAAAGGTTCACTTTATGCTGTTAAAACACAAAACTACCACATTCCTGATGCTCAGCTGTCAGCTGTTACCTCTGGGAGGAATGAAACCCTGCAGCTGAGCCAAACACAATCCAATGCAGCTCTCTAACAGCTCCACATGTTTATAGTAAAGAAAGAGTTGTTTCACTTCTTGACTTGGCGAGCTAGAAATGAGCTTCTACTTCTCCACCTCAGCTATGACGTGCAGTTCTTCTTCTTCTGTCCATTCTGATACACTAAGGGAGCTAAACGACGCCATCTAGTGACCTGGCAGGAGGAACAGGTCCAGATAAAGTAAAAATCAATCAACAAATTAACTAATCAATCAATTAATCGAATAATTAAAAAACAGTCAATTTATAACTACCAATTATTATTATTATTATTATTATTATTGCTGATGTAGAATAAACAAACATACCACTATATATATATATATATATATATATATATATATATATATATATATATATATATATATATATATATAATAAGCATAACATTATGACCACCTGCTTAATATTATGTCAGTCCCTATTTTGTTGAAAAAACAGTTCTGACCCATCGATCATTAACATGATTTACTTCCTCAGCAATCTGAAGTCTGTTCGATCGAACCACATGGTCCAGCCTTTCGCTCACCATGTGCATCAATGAGCCTTGCCCACCCATGACCCTGTCACCAGTTCACCACTGTTCCTTTTTGGACCAATTTTGATAGATACTGACAGACTGCAGACCGGGAACAGCTCAAAAGAGCTGCAGTTTTGGAGATGTTTGGACCCAGTCATCTAGACATCACAATTTGGCCCTTGTCAAACTCGCTCACATCCTTAGGCTTGCCCATTTTTTCTGCTTCTAACACATCTAATTTGAGAACAAAATGCTCACTTACTGCCTAATATAATACACCCATCAGTGTTATTCAATTTACAGGTCATAATGTCATTATATACACACACATGAATATATATAAAAGAACACATGAATATATATAAAGCCTACTGGGCCAAATCTCTGCTTTATTACAACAAGCACTTTATTTGATTATTTCCATTTAATTATTTATTCTGAATAAATATGTAGGTAATGAATAAGCCCAGTAAACACATTCTTCACACATTCTATAAAATATATTCATTAAATCCAATTATGAAACAGACCACATAATGTTAAATGTAAAAACAAACAAACATAAACTTATCAGTTTTCAACTTATTACTTTTTTTTTACTAAAAGTTAAAAAAAAAAAAAGTTTAAGGTGTTAACATTTTTTATCTTTTATATTCATTATAATGAAAACTCCTTTGCCTTCTCCTTATATTAATGAGATTAATACTACTACTGCTACTACTACTACTACTAATAATAAGATGCAATTTTTTTTATTTAATGGATTTGACATTGGAACATTACTTTGTTGATCCCAGGAAACATTCACATTAGATACATAGGCTTCAAGGAAAAAAAACAAACAAACAGTAGAAATAAGGTAAGACTTAAAATAAAGATAAAATAATATAAATAGTAAGCTTGTATAATAATCATACACAGAGTAGAGTGTGATGGGAGGGGGGGTTAACTTTTGCGCTTTGGAGATAACGCGCATGCGCAGACGAGGCTCTTCCGTGTGCCGTTGGTGTCTGTGTATCACAGGTGGAAGGGAAACGACGCTCAGGCTGTGGAGCGACTCGGGGTGAAGGGGTGGTTAATAAAGTAGCGCTGAGGGATTAGTCTGGGGACCGCTGTCGAGGCCTGCAAAAAAAGATGGAATAACGATAACCAACCGGAGCTGGTTTGGTTGTAGTCGGCTGAAGGAGAGCGTAGCTTAGCTAGCTAACACACAGTTAGCGCGCTAGCCACATTACACAGCACGGCTGCTGTATTCTGGGAGAGCTGCCGCTCCTGCTCCTGGTGCTGCTGCCGCTGCCAGTGGTGGTGTTCGAGCTGTTCTCAGCCATGTTCGTGCAAGAAGAGAAGATCTTCGCTGGGAATGTGTTGAAGATCCATATCTGCACCATGGAGGGCACGGAGTGGTTGGAGGAAGTGAGTGAAGACACGACCATAGAGAAACTAAAGGAGAAATGCCTCAAGCACGTACGTATAGCGAGTTGAAGTCTGTAGCTGTCATGTGTTTAGTCTAGTTCACTGGCTCCTATCCATGTCTGGCTCCTAAAGCTTTCAGCAAGGCCTCCTAGATCTGCCAGTGTCATTGCCATGTATTTTTAGACCCTAGCAGGCAAGTAGACACAGTTCTATTTATAATTAACCAAGCTGTAATGTCCAATTGCTCAGCCTGGACCTTATATATCCTACAGATTCCTAACCTGCACATTGGAGTGTTTTTCCTGCCTCCAAAAAAACACCTAATTCAACTGATTAGCTAATAATCATCTGGCTTCGAGCTGGAAAAAACACTCAAAAGTGCAGGACCAGTTCTGCTCCAGGATCAGTACTGGGAACCTGTGACCTGTAGATCCAGCCACAGTCTCATTATCATAATTTTTTTTGACCAAATAACCAGTCCTGAGCATCGATATGAACTGAGCATGGATACAACAACATGCCTTGGATTTAACACACACTAAAAAGGATCCTCGTCCCCTGAGACCTGCATGTTTCTGTAATGATATTTGCAGCTTGAGGAATTGTACATGGTCAGATGCAGAGTGCAGATTGCAATCATGTCATCCGTGTGCATTTTAAAGACATTAGGCACATTTCTACTCAATATGTTTGTGTGTACTTGCATTTTCATGCAAGAAAATGTAGCAGTAAAATAGCTCGCCATACAAGTTTTTCCCAGGAAAAAAAATGACAAAATAACTGGTTTCTATTTATTTCAAGTAAAATCGCTTTTTAAACATTTTAGTAAAAGATGAAGAAAAAAAATCCCAATGTCTCTTAATCAGTTTTCTTCTGATCTTGGGGTTTCTTTGGCCCAGGGATTTTATATCTTAACACTACATGCTTTTTTTAACAAAAGGTAAATATACAGTACAGTACAAACATCCTTAGGCAGCTGTAAAAAAAAAAACCAAACAAACAAAAAAAATGCTGAAAGTGTGTTATTAATGTATTTATATCAATTTTGCAAAATGGAAAGCGAACAAACAAGAGAAATGCAAATCATGCTGTACACTTGCACAAAGCCAGGGATGCTTAGCAGGTGCTAATGATCATTCATTTCATATGTAGATTGAAACACTATCTGAAACAGAAGCAGTAGTGTACCAGGCTTAAATTTGGGGAGGAAAAGCCAAACTCAGTTAACAAAGGTAAAGATTTGGATGACAGAAGGTCTCAAAATCACTAAGTATGCCTGCGATTCCATAAGGTGATAGAAGGTTTTGAGGCAGCATCTATTTACAAAAGATCTGGGGTTAGTTCTCCAAGATATTTGCAACAACATTCCTGCAGAGTTTCTTTAAAAACTGTGCAAGTGCACGTGTAGAAGAATCGATGGCAGGCAAAGGCTGGTCACACCAAATACTGATTTGATTTCAGTTTCTTTTCTGTTCATTTTCCATGTTGTTAATTTAGTCAACTATTCACACTTATATTAGAATTTTTTTATTAGATTTTTAAATTAATTAATTAATTAATTATTTTATCATTTAAAACAAACTGTGATAAATCAGATGGAAATTTTTTTTTGCTTGATGAATTGTTTTTGATCTGTATAATACTAATTTATTTATTAGGAACATGTATCTTTTTACATTGTGTGTTCCCATCTCTTTGGGGATGATTGTTTACTTATTTTTGAGTTATTGAGTCATAGAGAATCTCCGATATAAATAAATACGCATGTCTTCTGCTACATTTATTTATTTATTATTTTTTTTTTTTACACTTGAAAGCATTCTTACTGTGCAGCCTTTTTTCTACACGCTTTTGCATAATACTGTCTGTGCTTGTTTTTAAATAATCGTGTTATAATATATCAGTGTTTATTTGACAGTGTGCCCATGGGAGTCTGGAGGACCCCAAAACCATCACACACCACAAACTTATTCATGCAGCTACAGAGAGGATTCTTAATGAAACCAAAACAGTGGCAGATGAAAACCTTAAAGATAAAGGTATTAGTGTCATTCTTTACAATTTCTTTTATTCCTCTATGCATTAACTGATGCCCATATATCAGTAGATTACCTTGAAGATTCAGATTTCTATTTAATTTTTTTAAAGCGTTCGTTTTTCTTTTCAGACTGCTTGTTATTGATAAAGAAGAGGGCACCACCAGTACATCCAAAAATGACTGACGTATCTGCAGAAGAGAAAGTATGCTTGCTATGATTTCCACTAAAAATGATTTATTGTGGATTGGGTCCAACCTGCATATTACGTTGCATATGCAGAATTGATTTATTCATCCTGTCTCCTTTTGTTTTTTTTTTTTCCCCCTCTGTGCATTGGCAGAAGAAGCAGGAGAGCAAGGCTCCTGATAAAGACGCTATCCTCAAAGCCACAGCGAATTTGTCCACACGCCACTCGGACCGCACCGTCACGCAGCACAACATCAGAGACGTGAGTGAGAACAGTGAGGGAGTGATGTGTGAGACAGCAAGTAGTGCTAAAACACATCCTTTTGTTTTACAGCAACAACAAAAAAAAGCTAACAATTGGAACAAAAGCCAGTTGATAAAACAATAAGAAATATTTAACGTTTTGGTTTGTAAATTAACTGGTTAATTTGTATTGATTACATAAATAATAACACATTACATTTTTGGACCCATTTGTTATTTCTGTCTTTTTTTTTTTTTACTAGTTCCAGACAGAATTGAGGAAAATTCTGGTGTCGCTTATTGAGGTGGCGCAGAAACTCCTCGCTTTAAATCCAGATGCTGTTGAGCTTTTTAAAAAGGCCAATGGTGAGTGAAGAAATTCAATTATCAGGTTTTCACTGTCCCTCACAACTTTTGGCAATAAATCTTACCTCTTGTATTGTCTCTGTCTCCTTATTTCAGCCATGTTGGACGAGGATGACGAGGAGCGTGTGGATGAGAATGCCCTGCAGCAGCTGACTGAGATGGGTTTCCCAGAGAGCCGTGCTGTCAAGGCACTGCGCCTCAACCAGTGAGCATACACTCACTCAGTGTCTCCTTAAACATTTTTGCTAGTTCAGATGAATTCAATTACTCGGTATGAGCAGTACTAATCAGACTGGTATGTGCGGTTTAAGTAAAACGACAGACTTGTTTGGATCAAAATCCATTTGACACTGAAACATTGCTGGGATGTTCAGCTTCAATTTATATTTAATGCAATCTTAGCTGTTTTAGTGAGGTCACATGCACTAATCACGGTCACTTTCCTCACAGCATGTCTGTGACGCAGGCTATGGAATGGTTGATCGAGCACGTGGACGACCCCATGGTCGACATGCCCCTGCCAGGCCAGGAAGCTCAGGGAGCTCAAGGAGCAGCCGGATCTGCGGCAGCTGCAGCCGGATCTGCGGCATCTGCATCTGCGGCAACTGCATCTGCATTTGTGGCAGCTGCATCTGCATCTGCATCTGTAGGTCCGTCTCCCTCAAATCCAGGGCTGCAGGCAGCTATTTCCTCCTCGTCCAGCTCAGACGAAGCCAAGCAGGATGAGCTGACTGAGATCTTCAAAAGGATCCGGAGGAAACGAGAGTTCAGGCCGGACTCACGGGTTAGTGCCGTGTTTCACAAGAGGTTGGTTTTTAAGTTCTGTGAAAGTTTTTGCTTTTTTCCTGTATATAATTTTATTCTAATATTTGGCTATATACAGATTTTTTTTTTTTTTAAGTTTTTTTTTTGTTTGTTTGTTTTTTTTTTTTTGTATTTGGCACTAATCAGTAATAATTGAACCGCTTACTTGTGTGTCATGTGCAGGCAGTGATTGCATTGATGGAGATGGGGTTTGATGAGAAGGAAGTGATCGACGCCCTCCGGGTCAATAATAATCAACAGGATGCTGCTGTGAGTTATTAATTTAAAGATTAGGACATGAGGGATGTATTCAAAGCTGTGAAGAGGAGCAGTCATTGTGTGAAGCTACTACTAAAATTAGACTCGTTAAATATAATTATAGTTACATTTGATGCCATTGAGTAATTTACACACAAAGGGTGGAGTTTGCTGAAAACAGAGGCCATTTTTTTTTTTTATATCGGCTTGAGTGAAGTGCTGCTGTCCTTCAAACATAAGCACACACACTTGCACAAAACTCGAGAATTTTTTTTTTAATGACCATCATTTTAAATTCTGTGTCCTTGTCCAATTAGGATGTAAATCTTTTTTAAATTAGATGATTAAAATTGTTAAATTTCTATTTAATAAATACATATTAAGTAAGACTAATTTTGCAGCAATATCTTAGCCATTTCCTAATTCATATTTTGTTTTTAAATATATACCGTATTTTCCAGACTATAAGCCGCTACTTTTTTCCCACGATTTGAATCGCGTCTTAAACAATGAAGCGGCTAATTTATGGATTTTTTCTGGGTTTGTCCCGGTTTCACAAACTTCAAGCCAAAAAACTGAGCCCCATAACATTAGACCAATGAAATTGCCGAACAGGTTCAGGTGAACCAATGAAACTCTTTATATTAAATCAGATGCGCTCCCACTGAATCGGACCGCACCACATCATAAATATGGATGATGTTCCTCTGACGTTTGACCTGCTGCTCACTCGGACTGTCTACAGGAAATGCAAATCATTCGTCACGCTGAAAACAACCGGGCATGAAAACACACTTCACCTGTGTTCTGAGCTGCACGGCATCGGGAGAAAAGCTTCACCGATGGTGATTTTTAAACGCACTACGATGCCAAAAGGAAAACTCTCGAGAGAAATTGTTGTGAAAGGAAGGAGGAAGACAGTGAACAGTGACTTTCTTGGTAGGCTACTGTTTAGATACAAGTCGTGTAACAGACACTGTCTTTCGTTTAAGCCTGTGTAAAGTTCATTAGTTTTAGTGTAGGCTTATTTATGTACAAAATAAAAATCTTTGTAAAATTCATGCAATATATGGGTGCGCTTAATAGTCCGGAAATTACGGTATATATATTTTTTATTGTCTTTTATATTATTATTACATAATAGTCATGGAATTGACACGGAAACTGTTTCCACAGACTGTTCTGTTCTTGAACGGCAAGCTTCATTTCTCTTGTTCTTTAAGCAACACAATACCCTAGGTTACATAGCAACATGTGCAGTGTTATCTTGAATGGGAAACAAGTTGAGCTAAAGACATCACAAATAAGTGTGTCAGATAAATTACAAAGCGATTTAATTATTAAAACCTGGTAATTACCCAAGACTGCATAAAAAAAATGATGCCGGATAAGGTGGGTAAGTCCTGTGGCTTGTGACCAGTAAGAAGTCTGTGTGTATTAGGTTTATTCATTCTGCACTGAGTGCAGCAAAAACAATAAATAAACCCCTGTGTATGTGCTAGTTGTGTAGTACTGGAAACAGGTTTAGATACACTACAGTATATGAACAAAAATATTGGGACACCTGACTTTTCCAGTCATATGTACAAGGTGACCTGTACAAACCTGTTTCAGCATGACCGTGCCCTGTGCACAAATCCAGCTTTGTGAAGATATAGTTTACATGGGTTAGAGCGAAAGATCTTGGACACCTGCTATAGACCTCAACCCTATCACACAACTTTGGGATGAATTGGCATGCTGACTGCACTCCAGGCCTCCTCATCTACATCAGTGTCTGACTTCACCAACATAAATTTTTTTTTTTTATTTTTTTTTTTTTTTATATATATATATATATATATATATAGAAGAGTGAAGATTATTATAAAGGCAAATGGGGTTTAAACATGTAATGGGATGTTCAACAAGCACATATGAATCTTATAGTCAGGCGTCCACAAACCTGTCCATATGGTATTTACTAAAATAATAAAAAATAAATTTTCTTCTTTTTACCTGTTGATTGCTGTTATGTAGTGTGAATGGTTGCTTGGTGACAGAAAGCCTTCACCGGAGGAGCTCGATAAGGGCATCGACATTAACAGCCCTCTGTTTCAAGCCATACTGGAGAATCCTGTGGTCCAGCTCGGCCTCACAAACCCGAAAACACTGCTGGGTTAGTCCGTCTACATGTCTTTTAATGAAATTATTTTTTCTTTTTAAAGTTTTAATTAAGTATTAATTGTAATAAATTATTTATTGATAATTTACTGTAGTTGTGTGTAAATAAACAACTTCTTTACAGCAGAGCACGTGAAATGAACAAAAGCTTTGGCATTATTTTATTTTTTATTATATATATATATATATATATATATATATATATATATATATATATATATATATATATATATATATATATATATATATATATAATATTTTACATTTTTATTTTTTTTTTCCATATAAATAAATTCCACACTCTCCAACATCACTCTGCCACCCTCACCACATTACATGATGGAACTTAACTAGGATAAGAACAACAGGCAACCGACAACAAAAACTTAACTATGATGGTGACATGGGTGGAATTTATTATGCTGCAAGTGAACAGTCAGTTCTTAAAGTTAATGTGTTGGAAGCAGTAAAAATGTGCAAGTTTAATGATCTGAGTGATGAAGTGTCAAATTGTGATTGCTGGACAATTGGGTCAGAGATTCTCCAGCAGGCCTTGTGGGGTATTAGTACCCTAAGTGGTGGATTCGCCAGCGGTTATTTATTTATTTATTTATATATTAACCTTATTTATTAACCCAATACATACTAAAAGACCTGCAGAATTTGAAGCCAGTCTTCAGAATATCCCCCAGTCAACCTTGTCTAAGTCAAGTACTTACACTTGCCCATTTTTATGGCTTTTAACACATTAAATTTGAGAGTGAACTGTCCTTGCTGTCTAATTAATTCCACCCCTTGACAGGTGAAACAGCCCCGTAGGTTGATTTAGGGACCGATCGGCTATCGTCAAAAATCCATATCGATAGTTTTTTCAGCTTGCGTCCGTTGCTGAAGTGGCTGAGAAGCTTCCATTATAAAAGTGGCCTCTAGACGCCACGTGCTGTTTGTTTTTACACAGGAGACTGCTGCTCAGAGAGCGCTATTTATTAATTATATTTTATTAATGATATTTAAAATTCTTTTTTCATATATTCGTATTTTTTCATTTGGCACATGATTTAGTACTGTGGGTTTTTTTTTATATTTGTAATAAAAAAATTCAGTATTATTTTACGTTATTTGTTTTTTGTTTGCTTTTATCCAATATCCATTTAGTAAACTATTGTTTGATTAATCGGTTATCGGCAAGTACGATTTAACCCAGCTATAATTGTGAATTAAAAATGATTAAACAAGGCCCAAAGTTAGTTAGTGCTGCCTGTGGCAGAAATATATTTTTCTTTTACTACAGTATTGACTCGGTTTTACTATCATGCCTTTTCAGTGCCTTCTAAATTGACACTTTTGATCAAGTGCCTGTGATTCTGATGAAACGCTGTTCTGAAACAGTCTTTCAGAATCTATTACTTCCTTGCCAGATGTTTTGCTGATGTTTAACAGTTGGTTGTTGTGCAGCCTTTTTTTTAACCCTGTGTCACATTGCGTTTTTGGTCTGCAGCGTTCGAAGACATGCTGGAGAATCCTCTGAACAGCACACAGTGGATGAATGACCCAGAAACCGGCCCTGTCATGCTTCAGATATCTAGAATCTTCCAGACACTCAACCGCACATAAAACACACTTTATCTCTGGAGCTTCTGCAAACAGGACAGGCTTATTCACTAATAAGGGAAGTGTGTGTGTGTGTGTGCTGCGTGTGTGTGCTGCGTGTGTGCGTGTGGCTGGTATGGTTTATGTTGTGTTACAGTGAGCAATGAATGTAACAATAATAAGGAGATGGGAATTTGCAGTTTTGAATATTATATATGTAATATATAAAACTGACAGAACACATGTAAACAACAAATGTAAACAGTAACTTAATTCTAAGTTATTCTTAAGATAAATGCTAGATTACAATTTTTTTTTCTCATTTTATGTACCGTTTTTAATTCTATTAAGTACATATTTTATTTTATATAGCATCCAGAGCAAAAAAGTTTACACTTCAGGAAAATGTTCAACGTCTTGGTATTAGTCTCTCCATACAGTTGATCTAAAAACATGTTTCCATGGTGTAATAACTAACACACCACAGCGTTATTTCAAATTTAGTGTGCAGTTTCTGAAACTCAAGATACCGGATACTGTGTTCTGCTGGAACATGACACAAGCAAGAACAAAATTCATTCTGTTTGAGATCCGTTATTTGACAGCTTCATAAACACTGTACAATCCCAGTGCATCTGGGTGTTGCGCCATCAGAAACAACACAGCATATAATTTCAGGTCTGTGTAAGTACTACAGTCAGAAAACAAGTCGTAATGCGTACGTTTCCTTGTTGCCGAGGTGAGGCGATTGAGGGTTCACCTTCTGTATCTAGAAAGACCTTTTAACCCTGAAACTAAAGACACGTGGGGTATTAAATACCTTTTTAAACCTTTTTTTTCCCTTTCTTTTAATGGTGAACGTATGCATTTGTGAATGCCACGTAGCTTTTAGCTTATAATAATTCTGGTGCTCTTTCAGGATGTTTCCTCCTTTGTTTCTTTGAGCGAGTTCTGCAATGCATCACTCATGTAGAGAAAAATCCAGTAAGCAAAGGAAGAAAGCAGCAGATCTTCCTACAGAACTATTGTTGTTCTGCTCTCTTGTTACAAGAAAACCTGCACTCATTTTTTTTTTTAAACTGATTGATTTAACCTACACTCTACATCCCTCATTTGATGCTGAGTTTCTTCTATTATTTCAGATTATTCATATAAGATACACATGAGAAGCCGGCTCCAGTACACTATGTTGAAACAGCTGCTGTCTGACTAAAACACTAACCTGGTTTTGTAAAATATATATATACATTTTTCATCCCCTCCTATTTGGAAAATATTCGGTTTCTCATCCCCTATCAAATTCTTGTATGTCAATATTTCACCAAATATTTCATTTCCACTCGTGTTTATTGAAACCTCTCGGCTTTTGCAAATTGGATCCATTTATCGTACCATCCTGTTGCAAATTCAAAAAGAAATTGTTTCGAATGACAAAGTAATGATTTGTGCTCTGTATGTCAGGTCACATGTCCCATTTGTAGCTTTGATTTGTGCCATGATCACCTCATATTACAGTGCACCAAATAGTTTACATCACAACTGTAGTACAATGCAAAAATAGAAAATATAGTGTGGTCAGTATTAGCTGGCGCTTCACAAAATGCAGGAGGTTTTTTTTTGTTTGTTTTTGTTTTTCTCCAGAGAATGATATGAACATATCAGAACTTGCATTTGTTTTCTGCCACTCGCATTTGTTTAGGAATGTGTACATGTGACACTATTTACTTTCAATTCATTAACATCCACTAAGATGAAAATGGTTTGTACTTGTGGTGGTTTAATTCCCCTTTATCAGAACACTTGGATACCAAAGTAATCACAATCTCTTTTCTCGTTTTGGTTGTGATGTGTTGAGCTACACTTTGTATTTCTCCTTATAGGTTGTTTTTTGTTTTTCTGGAGTTTTTCAAGTTTTGAATTGTTTTTGCTGTGTTTGCTCAGGGGGTTTAGAGATCTACCGCAGGGAGAAGCTCTACTGTTGCAATAGTCTAAAATATATTTAATGAGTGGGAGAAAGCTGGTGGAATCGAACATTTAGCAAGATAAATAATAATTTAGTGTAATATTTGGATTTATTTAAACACTTTATTTACCAGTGTGTCCTATTTATTCTTATGACGTGCTTTGTGTCAATGTCTCAATACATCTGTGTAGTTCACAGACTGATTTTGTGGGCTTTGTCTTATTTTAGAGAGGGTTTTTTTTTTTTTTCTTTTTCTTTTAAACAAACATTTGTCAGTGTTTGAAATTGTTCTTTGCACAAGTCAAAGTTTTAAGCAATATGCAACACTTATTCTCCTCTCAGAATGACTCATTATTGACATCACAGTGCGTGTGTCTGAGTGTGTGTGTGTGTGTGTGTGTATATATATATATATATGTGTGTGTGTGTGTGTGTGTATATATATATATATATATATATATATATATATATATATATATATATATATATATATATATATATACAAAAAATTACAAAAGATTGTGGACACCTGATTCATTTGTGCTTCCTGAACATCCACATTTTATACTCATTACCTGTTATAATAACCCTCATTCTTCTGGGAAGATTTTCCACTAGATTTAAGGGTATGCTTATGGAGATTTGTGTTCATTCAGCCACAAGAATGTTAGTAAAGGCGGGTACTGATGTAGGTGAGGAGGCCTGGGGTGCAGTCAGTGTTCCAGTTTATCTCAAAGGTGTTCAAAAGGGTTGAGGTCAGAGCTCTATAACAGGCCCCTCAAGATCTTCCAGTCCAACCCATGTAAACTATATCATCATGAAATGGGCTTTGTGCACACTGGATTGCCATGTTGGAGTAGGTTTGGATCTTGTAGTTATGGATAAGGAAAAATGTAATCAGGTGTCCCAATAATTGTGTGTGTGTGTGTGTGTGTGTGTGTGTGTGTGTGTGTGTGTGTGTGTGTGTGTGTGTGTGTGTGTTTTACAATCCCATGTGTCTAATAATTTAATGTGAAAGCCCTGAAAGCCTTAGTGCTGTCTCATGCTCAACAGTTTATTCTGTTTTGTCGACAATAGCAGCATCACTTTGAGCTTAGGATTTTCATCACTTTCAAGCTAAAATGCTCGATTGTGTTTTGCTCATGTTTAACGATTCTGTGATGAGTACAATACAACATTGAGTTACAGCTTCCTGTAAATAAAGAACCGTTCTTTACATTTAAGCAATGTGAAAAACACATTGCGTTTACTTTACACATACCTACGCAGAAGTTGAAAGCCTTGTTTTTTGTATCATTACAAATAAAAAGGTTTGACGTTTATGAAACATGTTTCATATGATTTTATTTTCAGTCAGTGAGACAGCCACTGTATGTTTCCAAACATTTTATGCTTAAAAATGAAGAAATGAAACACCAGGACACACCGTGTTATTAAAAAGTGATCTACAATAGGGTGGAGTGATGCAGTGATGGAGTTGAACCTATATGGAGAAAACAAAATTTTATAATAAAATTTTATAACACAGCAATATTTTAACAATTTAAAATGTAGCCGTGGTTACCGGGTTCAAGCAAATGAGGTACTGAAGGTCATTAGGAAAGACATTAGGAACATGCCCACTGAGTTTCGTTGTAATATGCCTCTGGTAACTGCTAACACGTGCTTACATGTACTTGGCAGATGGCGGCCATGCTTTTTGAGATATGCAATTGTCCTCATGAAATCTTATGGCACATCAGACAGAGTCGCTGTGTGCCAAGTATCAAGTCAATTGGATGAAAGTTTTGTAGTTACAGTCGTGTAATTTTTTCTTCTGTTTCACGCCACTAAGTGGCAAAGCATTTCTTTTTTATTGGACCAAGGATTGAGCTCATAGACACTTCCACCAAGTATGGTAAAGATATCTCAATCCATTTATGAGTTTTAGGCATTTTTGTTAAAGTGACCCGCCTACCTGAAACATTTTGGCGACCCTTTGATTGAGTAGTGAGTACAATTCTTTTTTAAATAATTATTGACAAGCACTGAGTTCTCAAAGTAGTTGGTTCTGATCAGATGAAAAACCTAGAAGTAGTTCGCACAAGTAGGTTTTTAACATAATTAAGAATAATTTAGTGAATGTTTGAAAAATCGTGCAATATACACTCATTTATACACTTGAAAACCCGATATCACCCCTAGTGGCCGACGTCGTTAAAAATTCTTACAGACTTAACAGAACATGCCTACCGAGTTTTGTATTGATCAGCCTTTGTTAACCTTGCCTAACAGGTGCCCAAAAGTTATTGCTTGATGGTGGCCATGTTTTTCGAGATACAGAAATGCCTTCATAGACCCTTATGGCAGATTGGACAGAGACTCTATATGCCACGTTCAGGTCAATCAACCAAACGGTTTCATAGTTATAGCAGTTTTTTCCATTTTTTCTTGTTTAACGCCACCAAGTGGCAAAGCTATACATTTTTTTTATTCTTTTACCAAATATTGATCTCACATATTGAGCACATTGAGCATATTGAGATATCTTATTCCTTTCATGAATGATTGCCATATTTGTCAAAGTAGCTACACCTACTTTGAACGTTTTGGTGAGCCTTTGAACTTTGCTACACTGGTTTTGGTCCAATGGCACGAAAAACCTATGACTAGTCCGCAAAATAATGTTTTTAACATAACTAAATTTTACAGAAAAAGCGAACTTCGTTGAGCAAATACGTCAATAGGCTTTTTTTTGTTTTGGATTCCAAGCATCTTAAAGTTTTGAGTGTTGTAACCCCCCATTGGCCAACTGGGTTGATACTTTGTCAATCTCTCACCAAATTGAGCTTTACCATCTGGACAAGTTTTAACTCTCTAGGCCTTACAGTTTATTTTGCGCAATCAGTTTTAGGGCGGAATAATACCAATAAAAATCTCTACAATAACAATAGAGTTTCAGCATTTCATGCTTGAACCCCTAAAAATGAAGTAAAGAATTATTTTCTTTTCATCAGGTTAATGTTTATGATATAAAGTTTTTGATAACTAGTATAAATTAAAAGGTGTTTTGTCACGAATCTCCTCATTCTTTCATTCTGTATCTTTAGTAACACAGAGCTTTTCTTTGTAAATAACATAGTGGTCCACCATACAAGTCCTTCCTAATAAACTGTTACTGTAACCTGTTAATATAAGCATGTGATTTGCCTTGCAGAATTCTGTAATGTAGTCTGATGTGAAGTTAATGCTTCCACCCTGAAGGAACATTTATTTGTGCTCTTTGAACGTTCTATTCCATATCTAATCCCCACATGCTGTTATAATATTCTCCATTCTTCTGGGAAGATGTTCCACTAGATTTTGAAGATTGAGGAGGTCTGTGGTGCAGTCAGCATTTAGATTTATCCCAAATGGGTTTAATAGGGTTGAGATCAGAGCTCTATTATAGCAAGCCACTCAAGATGTTCTACTTCAAACCATTAAAATCATATTTCCACGGCTTTGTGCACAAGGGCATTGCCATGCTGGAACATGGTTGGGTCTCTTAGTTAAGATGAAGGGAATTTTTAATGCTACTGCATCTAATCACATTTTATACAAATATGTGCCTTTGGCTTTGTTACAACAGATTGGAGAAGAACCACCTATGACTGGAAAAGACAGATCCCTAATACTTTCTTCCTCATGTATACTACATATTAGCAAGCCCTCATCCCTGTTCTTTTGTTTCCTCTCACTTCCAAAAACATGCCAGTAAGTGGATAGATAAATTGCTCCTAGATGTGAAATGTTGCACATGGTGACCTGAAATGAATTGGTATCCTATTCAGGATGTATTCTTTCTTCACATTCAATGTTCCCTAAATAGACTCTGGATCCCTCACCAAGATATAGAAGTTACTGAATGTGACTGAGTAAAGATTCCACAAATCTTTTTTCATTTGCCAATGTATTCATAAATACCTGTCATGCTTTTTTATCTGTTTAGCGTTACAAATGTTGTGGACTGTCCATGAAACAAGTTAGTTCCTGTTGTTACTTATTTTACAGCACCAATTAAACATCCTCAACCTATTAGGCCCCTTTTTCTGGAGGAAGAGGAAAAAAAACAGTGAAAATGTTTTTCACATTGCATAGAATGATTTGACGTAAAATGACGTAAAAAAAAACACTGGAGACTTCTTATGTACATAAATCTTAAATAAATGTTGCTAAAAGCTACACAATATAAACATAAACATTTTTCTTAGATGACATGGAGTTCTGATTGCCCTACAGAAATGTGTCAGAACAATGGCAATGTTATAAACCTCCAATGAAGTTGGCAGCTATTGAAGAGAATTAATCAACATCTGACCAAGATTCTACTCCAGCCAGTGCCATGAATAACAAAGGTGTTCAGAGCAGAGGGTGTACTTCATTCTGTCGCTTAGGCAGCTGCCCATTAGTCTGCTTAATAAATTTAGTGTGTACCAAGCTATTCAGAGGACTGTTTGAGACGAGGAGCTTTGAGAGATTAAAAGGCAGAACCTACATATCAGTAATAAGTGGGCAGCCTGATCTGGTGCAGTCTCACCAGCTTCGCTAATTTTAAATCGTGTGAATGGATATTAAGTGATGGAAAGACATCTATTGATAGAGTGAGAGGAGCAAGCCAAATTAGCATAAGCCAATTAAAGGAGGCAAGTTGTCCTGTCCTTGAGACATTTAAAATCATGCACGATCAGCTTTTCAGAGTTCGCTTTTGACCCTGACCTCTATGATTGTGTAAATCTTTCATTGTAAGAATGTTCTGATGCTTTAACCTTATTTTGAGACAGAAAAGGTTTTAGTTTAAGTCAGGGCTTTTTGCAAGTCTCTTGAGTTCTTTCAAAACATCTTTGGCAAACTGGGCATTGTCAGTGATTGGACAGGGCTTCTTAAGATTAGGAAATCTTAATTATACAGAATTCAAAACATACCGAGTTAATAAAATATACATTTTATATTTGAAATTTTATTCCTTTATTAGTTTAACCCTAATAAACAAGCCATTGGAAACAGTGGCAAGAAAAACTCCCTGAGATGGCATAAGGAAGAAACATTGAGGGGAACCAGACTGAAAAGTCTCATCCTCTATGACAGACATGTCCAACTCAAGGCCTCTGGGCCACTACCGACTCGTGAGGTAATATCATAGTTCTATTATAACTTTCAGTTTAATTCATTTTAACAGAGGACAAAGTAGCTTTACAGAGATAAAGTTGTATAAAAAAAGTGTAAAGTTTAGTGCCTGTAAGTTTGTTCCTTATAATTGTAAGTTTATCTTTAATGAGTGAGCCAATAGTGACTGTGGCAAAGAAAAACTCTCTGAGATGGCATGAAGAAGAAACCTTGAGAAGAACCAGACTCAAAAGGCAAACCTATTCTTGTCTCTGTGGCACAGAATGTCCATTCATTACATGCCCATCATTGTTAAGGTATGCTGCAATAGGCACTTAAATGCAAAACTGTTTATGCAACCTGTGGTCCTGAGCCATTGTAGTAGACTGATGATATTAATTGCAATTTAAATCCATCCTCAAATTTCTTGATGATTTCTATGCTTCATCCCCCAAATTAAACCATGGTTGCTTAAACGCTCTGAATGTTTTGGATGTACATATCTGTTTGAGCAACTTTTTCCTTTTATAAAGGTAAACAAAAGCACAGTAGTCATCTCACTGATGCAAATCTTCACTCTATCCTGAGTCACTTCAGTACAGAACCTAACCCCAAACATTTGTGACCACCCAAAAAAAATGCCAATCATCCTGCTCGGGCAAATATGCATAAAAGCAAAATGTACTGCTTATTTCTCACTGTTTTATTTTCGCACTATCTGTCTTTGCCCTCTACTTATACCCAGTATTTAATTTTGTCCCTCTCTATGATTGTGACACCACTGCTATTTATAGGGTAGAATATAATGTTTTTGCGCTGTAGCTGCGCATCTCCGACGCATACTGTCAGCTCTCGAACAGCCTCGCGGACTCACGTGTGGAGCAACTAAAACGTCATTTAAGCGCCAACAAGAGTGTTAGAGACTCTCACCAGGATGACTTTTTGTTATACTGTCGAGCTGATTAGGATTTTAGCTTGTTGAGCAACGCTGTAACCTGATTTTTAAACTATTTCTCCGGTGCTATTGATCATGCATTCTAATCTTAAAAGATTGTCAGCAAGTAAGGTTTGTGTGAAGTCCAGCACACAGACGACTATCAGCAGGTTCTTCAACAATGCAGGAAATAAAGGCGTAGAAGTCGATGAGCCAAGGATTACCTGTGCTGATCCTAGCCAGGAAAAAAGAGGCAAGGTAAGCATGCATATTAAACATGCGCGCCCCATTTAGTCTCTAATTATGTATGTGGAACTGGCAACCATTTCTAGCTGAGCATACTGTAGCTTGCACATGCAAACAGCGCGTGCACGCGCAATCTTTCGCTGCATATTGTCCCTATTTCAGAATTAAGATGCATTTAGCATAGTAAGCACTCACGCAACCATGCACAGCTTGCCCTAGCATGTAAACACTGATCTGGTATAGCAAATGCATCTTGTATAATTCATGCCTACAATTGACTGAATGCAAATTCAGCATGCATATCTTGTCACGTTTATTGTTGGACCCCATAATTATGATCTTAGGAGCTTGTTATTAAGCTTTTTAAAAAAAATCTTTATTCGACATTGGTGCATGTTTAACAGTTCATTATTATTATTATTTATTATTATTATTATTACATTGGTGCATGTTTAACAGTTTATTATTATTATTATTATTATTATTATTATTATTATTATTGCAAAAGTATCAAATTATACATACGGAAAGCAAGAGCACAAGTACACAAGAAAAAATATAGGACAAATGTGCTAAAATAAAATTAAGCATGTTTGAAAAAGTTAAATGAAGCAAAGCGCCAATTATAAATAAATTACCGAAAGTCAATCTAAGTATTAGCAAAGTCAGTTAAAGCTGTACCACAGGTTTATTGTCTTGGCTTTTGAGTTGTTTGATGATGAAATAGCACGGATATATTGACTTCCTTTTCAAAAACTATGAATATAGGATTTTGACGAATGTATAGTATCTACAACGATGAATATGAGATTTGACAAGCAATAAAAGATGAATAATAAAGTGCTCATCATATTTGCCTTTTTCTATATTATAGAAATGAAGCTAAACATCCTTAAAGAATAGAGAGAAATCTAAAAGCATGTTGCAGTTTATAAACATTAAAAATTCAATCCAAAACAACTGTGTATGAGTACAATCCTAGCAGATTGCATGCCTTAGCTGGATAAAATCTGTGCAAAAGTTTAAATGGAAATTCCCTGACTTTATTAGTGTATTTCAGCAGCAGTTTAATAGTAACATACCTGGATCGGGTCACTGATGTCAGATTTGTATATCAAAGCATTATTGATGATGGTATGAATGAAACCATTTGTGCAGATGTTTGAAAGAATTAGTGCTTGATAATTTTTTTTGTCATTTCTAACAGAACTAAATTGATATGAAGGCTATTCTTTGACAAACTTGGGGCTTAAGTGAGAGGCTTGTGGTCGCATGAAGTTTATTATAGCTAAAGACAATATTAACATGCTGCAAGTCACATGAGCTTATTGATTTATATTAATTCACCTTACTCATACACAAAGCAGTTTACATTTATGCAGCTTGTGTAAAAATAAAAATAAAAACACGACTAAAGTCCGTGCACAATTTTTTCGCTTAGTGTGATGTGCAAGTTTTACTGGAAATTGTGAAGCCTTGAAAATACTCCAATGCCTGTATATAATTTTAGAAAAGGCAAGTGGCAACTCAATGGTTTAATCATTGGACTTCTAATGGGAATGTTGTGAGTTCAATTCCAAGCACTACCAAACTGCCACTGCTGGGCCCTTAAGCAAGACCCTTAACTCTCAACTGCTCAGTTGTAAAATGGGATGAATATAAGTTGCTTTAGATAAGGGCAACAAATGCTGTTAATGTAAATGTTTAATTAAACTGAATTAAATCTTTCTTGGTGCTTTAGAAAAGGCTGTCCTTACCTGATAGAAGTGGCTCTTTGGAGAAACGGCTAAAGGTTTCTCACGATGGAAAAGACTTTGAGAAGGAGGAGAAGCCGCCAAGCAAGACGAACTCTAATAGCATTAAAGGTAAGAATATAAACATATTTGCTCATAAATATTGTTTGTTTGTGGATCTGAGTAGCTGTTGCTGTTTGCCTCCAGTAGATGAAAAGGGTTTTGCTTCTAAGGCAAGTCTTTCCTGTTCTACACTGGAGAAACTTCGAGGTTTTAGCTGCCATGCAGGCAACGAGAGCAGAGCTGCATGTCAGAGTGAGAAGATGGAGTGCTCAGGAACAGGACAAATACAAAGCACAATGAGTGAACATGTCAAGGTGGAGGAGGATGCTGAAGAAGAGCTGGTTCAGAGCAAACAGGTATGGTTTAAAAACCAACCTGTCAGTGTGCATCAGATGAAATCAAACTGTACAAGTGTTTCTGATGAAACGGTACTAATGTTTTCATGGAAATGAGACTTTCTTCTTCATTTCTCTGCTGTTTATTTCTGATGTTCTCTCCAGGTGCTTGACTTCAGTCCGTTTACCAAGACTGGAGATGTTTCTGCATCTAAGAGGACTCCTCCAGAACCGGCAGGACCTAATAGGAGGACCAAGAGCATCTACACTCCTCTTGAGCAGCAGTACATGGAGATTAAGGAGCAACACAAGGACACAATACTTTGTGTGGAGTGTGGTTACAAGTACAGGTTCTTTGGAGAAGATGCAGAGGTAAGATATGGGCTAGATTGTATATTTTAAAAACAAATGTATTCCACAGTATAGTATGTGCTCATCTTTGTATATGTTTCTTGGGCATATTTATGCATGGTAATAGATACAGTTTGACCTATTAATCGGCACCGATAGTTGATTGCTGGAACTATTGACTATCCGCAAAATTCCATACTGATAGATTTTCCGGGTAACATCTGTAGCTGGAAGGCTGAGAAAGTCCGCTGTCGTTGCGAGAGCGGCCTCAACACTGACACAATGTCACATTTTTATGATTTAGTACAGTTGTTTATTTTTATAATAAAGTTCAGTAAGATTTTCATGGAGTGTTGTCTTTGACTTTTTATTTATTTTTAATTTTTATTTATTTTATTTTTAAAATTATTGGTTGATTGAAATCAGTTATCTGCGACTCCGATCCACTCTATCTATAGGTATCGGTAAAATCCACTACAAACGGTCGACCTCTGCTAATAGATTGTAAGAAATCTGTAATATTTTTAGATATTTACAAATTTTGGATAGGTTAAGGTGGTGTACGGTTACTCTATGGGATAATCTGAGCCTCCAGACTAAATTCTTGACTTCTTTTGTGATTGCCAAGAGGCTTGATGGGTAATTACATGGCCCGAACATCACAGGCACAAAGCCCTTGCCTTCTCTGCAAAGGCAGGTTCTGAGGCCACATGATTTCCTTTCAGTGGTTTAACAGGCACTGTGTCCACACATTATTATTATTATTATTATTATTATTATTATTATTATTAATAACTGACTCATAATTAGCCACTATGTTACACCTTTATTAATCTTGTTTTGTCTTGTACAGCCATATCATCAGTGTCCAAACCCATAGCTTCCAATAGTTAAATCCCTATCCTCTTGTGCTGATGTGCAGATTGCAGCGAAGGAGTTAAACATCTTTTGCCATTTGGATCATAACTTCATGACCGCCAGCATCCCTGCTCATCGCCTTTTTGTGCATGTTCGCCGCCTCGTTTCTCAGGGCTACAAAGTCAGTACTATTGTTCTCTGTCTCTGGTTTATTGTTGGGAATGAGTTTTTTGCTAAGATATGTAGAGTCTAAACTAGTAATATGTGTACATGTATGATTGTTGGTGTAGGTCGGAGTTGTAAAACAGACAGAAACAACAGCAATCAAAGCCTCCAGTGCCAACAAGAGCTCTCTGTTCACCCGGCAGCTAAGCGCACTTTACACCAAATCTACACTGGTTGGGGAAGGTGTGTATAAAATGTTCTCCTTTGGATCAAAAACTCGCTAATATTACATTTTTGATGCCATGTTTCTTGCTTGTATACATTTACGTTTTATTCCAAACCTTTCAGTTTACTTACACCCAAAAATGCAGTGCCTTCCAAATATTTGGAAACACAGTCTTTTATGGGTTTTGAGAAACACATGCATATTGCTTTTGTTTATATGCAACAAACTAGTTAATTTAACGTTAGTAAAATGTACTTTAACCAAACAAATATCTAAATTTATAGATGTTGGACTTTTTTTTTTTATTGAAAAAATCCTCCTGTAGTTTACACACTCATGGCATTCAGACATTTAGTTTCTGCAAACATTTAGCTGAAATACTATGCCATGCTGCTGGGTGTTTTTACTAGTTGGATATTTCTTTGGGACCTTGTGATCCAGTTCATCCCAGAGCAGTTCCAAAGAATTTGGTGTGGTAACAAGGCAGACCCAGTCGTATGCTTCAGGCCATTGTGTTATTTTATGCTGAAGTCGGTTGATGAGCCACAGTCCAGACAGAATTGAATGGTGTTGAAGTATTAAATGGTTTTTGTTTTTGTGCTGCACTACCAGAGTTATTACTGTTAATTTTTTTATGCTTCATTTATTCAGTAAAAACTTTTCTCCAATTGAAAATTCTCCTGTTTAGTGGTAATGAATGTTTTCACTGTATTTCAGATGTGAACCCGTTGTTGAAGCTAGGGGACTTGGAGCAAGCTGAAGATGTAGTGCCAGACACAGCCAGCAGCTACCTCATGTGTGTGAGTGAGAGCTGGGAGAAACACAGTAAGGAGCTTACTGTGGGCTTGGTGGTAAGTGGTTTCTATTTTTAATTTTTTTTATTTATTTATTCCCCCCTGGGAATTTTTTCATTTGACCAATCAGTCACAAGATTTCACCAGTAAATTTAAATGATTAAAATGAGTATTTACTTTACTACCTATGATTACAATGACCCAAGTCTGAACTACAGCTTCAGCTTAGTGCAGCTTTGTATCTGCAAATTGGTTGACTAGCAGCAGTCAGTTACACAAGAACGTGGGAGGTGTGTGTGAAAAGGAAATGGAATTGCTCAGAGAGTGCTTAAGGAAATGTTTTTTCCATTTAATTTTTGACATGAAAGATTAAAACACAAAATAGTAACTGGGCATCTTTTAAAAACTTGAATGTTACTGCATCCAAAGACACTCCTATGCAGTAGCTGGGAAGAACCACATATGGCTAAAGTCAGGTTTTATTTTCTTTTGTTTATATAGGGTATTTGTAGATTATGACTATGAATTTGACTGTCTATGTTGTTGTCTGGTTTCTGTGTCTCAGGTGGTGCAGCCCAGTATTGGTGACGTGATGGTTGACTGTTTTAAAGATAACGCATCTCGCTCAGAACTGGAGGCCAGAGTTCTCAGGATCCAACCTGTAGAGATCCTGGTGCCTTCGAATTTGTCCGAAACCACAGAGCGCCTCCTGCGCACTATTGCTCTGGCCAGGTTAGATACCCATGCTTTTATATTAGCATTCACATGTTAAATCTGACAATAATGAGGCAGTCCATTCTTAGCTGAATATTTATGGTGAAACACACATCATGTATTACTGGGAGCGATGTACATGAGGAACAAAGCATAACCTGATCATCTGTGTTCTGTAGCTCTTCCCAGCAATCTATTTTGTGTATCTAGACAAAAGTCTGTCTGTCTATCTGTCTATCTGTCTATCTGTCTATCTGTCTATCTGTCTATCTGTCTATCTGTCTGTCTATCTATCTATCTATCTATCTATCTATCTATCTATCTATCTAAGGGGGAAACTGAAACTTTAAACATTGCACCATGTTCAGAAATTCACATTTTTGTCCAACTGTATTTCAATACGTTCATCAATCACTTTAAACAGTCTCTTTATTCAGTTATCTATAAAAATGAAAGATTTTTAGAACGAGCCTCTTTTAACTGTTTCATTGTTTAGTGCAGCTACATTCATACTCATTCTGAAAGTCCAGCCAGTTTCAATAAGCTGTTAAAGCATAAATATAATGCTTATAATTAGTATTATTTTTATGTAAACCTTCTTACTAATTGTTCATATTACAAAATACATAAACCTATAAACATGGTTTTTGGTTCACTGATATGCAGTTACTGTCAGTCACCATGAGAGGTCAGTAAATGACTTCAAACAGTTGGCGCTTTTCATTTTCTTGCTGTTGAGAGTCGATTTTATGATCCAGTTCTATTTCGAAGCAGTTTGTTAAACCTTAAATGAACCGGTTAATTACAGTGCTGTATTTGTGTGATTTTAGTTTGATCTGATCATTGAGATTTGTTGCAGTTCAGTCTATTTATGATTCCTTTTTGTTTAAATTTAAATGTTTTACCAGAACATTTACAAAGTTTATTAGGAAAATAATTTATTTATTGTGGACAGAAAATGTTATTTTAATACAAATACACTTATGATTATACTAATTGAATGAACAAACTAGTTTATGGGTTGACACAGCAGGTAGCATTGCTGCATCACATCTGACTGGTCCATAGTTAAATTCTGAGCTTGGGGCACTGTTGGGGTACTGTATAAATATATAATATATTGGTGAACGACCTTCACAGCTTCACACCACACATTCTTTAGTGTCCCATTCCATATTTAGTCCCACCTTTACTGTAAATGTAAACTCCATTTTTGTCTTTCGAAGCTTTCCACTACAGTATATTCTGGAGCATGGCTGTGGGGATTTCTGTGTTCAGCTTCGAGAGCATTAGTAATGTCAGACATGATATCTGACAAGGAGGTCAATTCATTCCAAAGGTGTTCACTTCAGGTGTTCTTCCACTTTAAATGTGGAGTGCAGTAGCATTGCCATTTACATCTTACGTTACAAGTTACATTTATGTAAAATTTTATAATTTATTATTTAAACTCACAACCTGTTGATCAGAAGTTTAACATTTTAACAGCTGGGCTTGTAGTGGACTGGTGTCTCATACAGTGTGTATTCACTGGATATACTGCTTTCCTGGTGCAGTAATAAATATGAAATAAATATCCAATTAATCTTAATGCCAATAATTAATATTGTTAATGTATGTCTTTGTGTGTTTATCATGATTACTTTTGGATGCTGTAAACTTGAATGGATGCAGTAACTAAGCACTGCTCGATTCACTCATTATAAATACACACATCGAGACCCCCTGAGTCCAGTGTTAAAAGGAAAATGTTAGCGTGTGAACCGGATCATTGTTGTCATGGTTCAGACCTGATCCAATTTTTGTTCTTTCTGTTTTCAATCTCCGTGTTGGTGAACAACAGTGTCTATCTTCATGTGGCATGTTGTTGTCAGGCTTACTCCACTTGCTCTACACCTTAATTTTAAGAAAGATGGTTTATTGTTTAACTTTGGTTCATGTTTGGTTGCACAAGTGTGTATATTAACAGTTTAGCTTTTACACACTGATGTTCTGTAGAAGGTTAAGTGTTGTTTTAATATGATTGTGATCTGTTGCATTACAGTAGGTCTGGGTACTGCTGACTAGGTCAATATTAGGAAAGGTAAAACAGAAATATTCTTTCATGAAACTTGAGCTTCATGTACATCATTCGACTTTGTGTTTAAGAAGAAGAAGAAAAAAAAAAACATAGTCTGTGCCAAAATATCTGAACCAGTGGCAGACGAAAACCTCACTTTTGCCTGCTAGTGATTAAAAGATTTGGACAGAATATTATATATTTTTTTCCTTCCATAAACAAATAACTTATGTTGTGTTTTAAAGCCCAGTAGGCAGTAAATACATAAATATTACATGGAAAGGATTGTGCTGTTCTAAAACAAAAGCTAGGCAGTGTGTTTAAAGAAGCATAAAGCCAGGCTATTAACAAATGCAGTAAAAATAGTTTGACCATAGAACATAGTCCTAGTTACTAATTGGGTGTACCTTTCTGTATTGTGTAATGTGGGTTGTAGCCCAAAGAAGCCGTATGTTAATGCAAACTGCAAGGTTGATGCACAAGCTGATGTACTTTTCATAAAATAATTATATAATCATATAATATTTATGTCTATGATTGTTATTCTTCGTCTGATATGATTATTCTCTTATTATATATATGATGCATATATAAGGAAAATTGTGGTCACACCAGATACTGACTGGTTTTCGGACCCATCTGGACCCCCCAGTACAGTAGAACTGCACATTTTAGAGTGGCCTTTTTAAATGTGGCCAGCCTAAAGCACACCTGTGCAATAATCATGCTGTCCAATCAGCATCTTGATATGCCACACCTGTGAGGTGGATGGATTATCTCGGCAAAGGAGAAGTGCTCACTAACACAGATTTAGACAGATTTGTAAACAATATTTGAGAGAAATAGACCTTTTGTGTACAAATTTTTTAGATCTGTAAGTTCAGCTCATGGAAAAATAGGGCAAAAACAAAAGTGTTGTGTTTATAATTTCGTTTAATGTAAATACGAAAGAACGAATTAAATGAACAGGCAAAGCCGAAAAAAAATTATAAATACACACACATTTGCAATGCACAAGCTGAAATGTGGGTGAATCTATTTCTCCTACACACTATCTGCTAAGCAGGTTTCGTTAGCTGCGTTCTATTCCTATCGTGCTGCCAGTAGAACACAAATGCTACCAGCCTGTACACAGGTGACTTTACGTAGCATGTTATGAAATAAAGACACTTGAATATGCTAATCTGACAGGAGATTATACAAATCACATCCCAGCATGCCAGCAAGTTCCAGCATTTCGCCACATAACGTAATGTACTTTATATTGATGTTTGTGTTTATAATTTGCTGTCACGTAATCTGGAAGATACACCATGTCCTTGTAAATACGTGCATGGTAGGATTAAAATGATGTTATTCACATGAATAATAATTTATTTATAGCAGTAATGAGAATGTAATTAACGCTGGTGTATATTGTATGCACAGATGCCTAAGAGGGATTTGATAGAACACTGTTAGACTAATGAATGTTTTAAGATTTTGCTGTATCTGACATAATACTGTCAGTGTAAATGGCTAGTAACACGGCAAAAAGGTTGAATTGTGCAGCTCTAAACTTTAAAAAAAAAAAAATTTATTTTGCTTACAATGTTGCAATTCATTTTGGCTTTGTTTCGTCTAAATACCGAGCTCCTTTTTGTTTCTCTCAAAGATTGCGTTTTTTTTTTTTTTTTTCGTCGCATAATTTTTAAATTATTGAAAAACAAAAACACATCATTAATTACATGTCCTAGGGAAATGCATGTCTGGTTTCTATTGTGTGAGGGGCCAATTATTTTGCAAGTTTTGCCAGCTTTCTGTGAGGAAACTTCTAAAAGAGCGCAGCACACAACATATCTCCAGGCTAGACATGTAGCTGTGCTGTCTTAAACAGGTTGCATCATAAAAGACCAAAATATTTATATTTAGTAAATTTTAATGTCACAACTAATTTTAGCTTTGTGATATAAATGTTAAAAGCATTGTTTGTTTTTGAGTTTGGCATGTTTACAGCTTGGAAGTTGATATTCCATTGGATGTGCAATTTTTGTAATCATGATATAATTTTTCTCTATTGAAGTGGTGCGGGCGCATGATTTCATTCAGCCAGATATGAATATGAATGCAATATTCAAATCGACCTCGTGACTCAGTTGAGAACCTGATTGTTCAGAAAGTGCAGATTAATTTGACTCGAGCAGAAATACCAGCCATTAAATTAATAATAGATTTATGAACGCTCTTTCTAAAATGTTATTGTTGCTTTAGTACCACAAAGAATTGTAGGGTGTATAATTTACATTTACATCTAAGTATACTTCGATTTATGTTAAATGTTTTGTTTAACAAAGTAAATCAGATTGAAGTTTTAAAGAGGTCGTGTGTACTGTATCCTTCATGGAAAGAGTCTCAAGTGTAGTTTGAGACTCTATTTTTATTACTGTAGTTCCAGTAATGAAAATATGACCATGCAGCTAAGGACAATTTATGATCAAGTAGCTCACCCTTTATATCTTCTGGTCTGTGTTGTTAGTTCTGGTTAGTTTTGGTTTGGACCAAAAAAGACCTGATATGTTGCATTGTGTAGCATCTATTGGATTCATGTGATAAAAGAACGAATGACTCGGACTAGAAGAGTTGAGAGGTAATTTACTCATTTCTGTGTCTAGAAGCAAATGAAAGAATTAATCTTTGAGATTACTCGTTCTTCTGAGTCACATTAAAGATTTGTTCATATTGAACAAATCTTTCATGAACGATCAGTCACTACTTGTAAGTGAACACCTGGTTGTCACTGTTATAATGTAAATGTTGGCAGGAACTAACAAGGTAGTCTAAATTGATAGAGTTAAAATTAGAGGTTGACTTTATGAACAGTGTTGGTTTTGCAGATGAATCGAAACCCGATAATTACTTACTGGAATGGTATTGAATCGGTTATTGTCAAAAATCTATAAAGATAGTTTTTCCAGGTTACGTTATACAGTACAAGAGCTGTCTCTAGAGCCGAATCACTGATGCCACTTTTTATTTTATTTATTTTATTTATTTACATATTTATTTGTATTAGTTTTGGATGTAACTCTTTATTCTTATTTTTTTTTATTTAGTTTGAATGCATGTCTTGTCCTCAATATTTATTAATATAATTCATATATTCACATTTATTTTATGTAGCACATATTCATGATTTAGAACTGTTTTTTAAGATCAGTTGAATTATCGGTTATTGGCAAGTACAGTCCAACCTAGCTATTGGTATTTGGTAAAAATCCACTATCGGTCGACCTCTAGTTAAAATGGTTGTTGTTGGTGAATTGCTGTGGTTTAAGGCTTGCTTGTAATGGCTGTGCTTTCCATTCTGTGGTGTCGTGCCAACTCAATGTGTATTATTGTAGTGTAAAAGCATAAAAACTGGCCATTAACATGTAATGTGCAATGAATTAATGAATGAATAATGTTATAATAATATGGTGTAAGGAACTCCTTCATCCTAAGTAACTACCTGGTCAGGGTTCTTGTGGTTTTTATTTAGTTGCTAATCTTTTTAAAATTGGGGCAATAGAATCAACTAAATTTAAGAACAATGCTGGTGAGTTACAAACAAAGAGAAAATTGGATTAAAAACAAAAAAAAGCTTTGTAAACTTCTTTGATGCTGCTGAAGTTAAAAATTTACAACTCTAAATTTTTTACTAGGTGTGAAAATGGGTGAGAAGAACTAAACTTGACCTGACCTAACCTAATGGTTTAAACAGTGCTTATTGCATGAATTCAGATACAAAGCATTAAAAGACCCAGATGGTGGCATTGTGTGTGAGAAATTTGTCTCGCACATATTTTTCAGTGCCAAATGGTCACTTCTTTTCCGTTTATTCTTCAAACTCATAAACTATTCTTCACAACCATCCAATTTAAACATCCTCAAAAATCTATGATTTATTAAGCTATTCCAATATGTCTAGCCACAATTGAATCACTTATAATCTGAATATTTTTTTATCACTACCTTATTTCCTGGATATAAGTGGAGGGAAGGGCAAGGTTTGTGCTCCTTTCACTTCAGCATTGGTCAAATGAGTGTGTAGGCATGTCTACATCCGCATCCACTCTTTAAAGGGCACTACAATTATGCTGCCCCGGAACTAAGACTTGTCGAGTATTAGCAGCCTGTCTACACCGTTGCTTTAATGTGTGTGTCTGACCTTCTGCTTATTGCTGATAGTCATTTGCATTGTAAAGCATTACGTTTTTATTCAGTGTGAAACAGAAAAAGTGTGAGCCAGAAGTACCTGTGCTGTCCAGCATATACAATGTGTTGTTAAGCATTGTTTACTAGCATTACAGTGTTACATTGACTAGCATTATATTCATATGTATTATACAGTATGACATTGACTAGCATTTTAACCAGCATTATACAATATTACATGGATTAGCATTGTGCTTGCTATCTTTATACAGTATAACATTGACTCAAATTGTATTTAGCAGCAATATGGAGTATTTCATTGACTAGCATTTATTATTTACATAGTTATATGTATCCTGTTAAATGTTTGTCTTGTACCTTAAAATCGATTTAAATCTAATCCAAAGGGTTTTAAAATGTGTATTTCTGTGAAACTTCTGATGAATGTTTGGGACTTGGGAGTTCGCATTCCACTGAAAATCATTCTACTTGGGCTTTTGACTGGCAAAGTAGAAACACATCCCCTTGGTAGCTGTCATGTCTTTATACAGTAGTACTTCAGGTTGCCATGCAGTCTGACTGCATGGTACTTTTGTGCATGTACAAATGTACATGATTCTCATCTCCAAAGTTCAGTACACTGCACCATCATGTGAACAGGAATCTCTGGTGGTTGATCAGCACGTGCTGAGCTTTTGAACTCCTACATTATCTATGCACTGCCAAGATTGCCACCCAAGCAACGGTTGCCTAGGGATTGCTGTGGTGTGTGTAATGAGACCCTTGAGGGAATTTTCGTGTAATAGGTGCCAACTGTTTACCCCAGTGCATGCTTGTTACTGTTTATTGGCTCAAAGTGCACCTCGGGAAACAACATGGTATCAATGTACTGTTCTTTTTTTTTTTTTAAACTGTTCTACGACTAAGACCATGTCACATCTTTTCCTAAAGGATTTTTGCAACCAGGGGACAAGATATAGTCTTGATGGCGATTTAAAAAAATTTATATATAGTTTTGGTGAAAATTTTCGTCCTTTTTTTTTTTTTTTTTCCCCATTCGTTTCCCATGTGTGATGTTCCATAGAGGTGCTACACAAAGACAGAAAATGCTGCTGTGATATAACTGATCAGAGGTTATAATGACAATGGAGTTAAAAAATAATATTGTTGTGTATGCTGCCATTATGATTGCTCATTCTGCAAGTTTGTGCATGACTCATGATCTCAATTTTTTATGAAATTTTGTATTTTTTATGTTTTGATTTGCTGACTTTTATTAGAATGCACTTTTTAACGTTTTGTTAGTTTGTTTTAGAAAAAAAAAAATATATATATATATATATATATATATATATATATATATATATATATATATATATATATATATATATATATATATATATATATATATATATATATATATATATATAAAATATTATTTAAGGATTTTTCTTTTGCATACCAAAACCGTGTGTGTGTGCTCAATTTGATTTTACATTTTGCGACCATGTTTGAGAAAGGACGAAAAGCATAAGGCAACATCAAATATCCTGTCTTTTCAGAATGGTGCATACCAATTTGTATCTCATTTCCTCTTGGGATATGCAGAGCCAATCCAAGCCAATTATCTCTAAACTTGGCGACAGGCTCAATTCTTCACAAAACAATGTGAGATAAGCCTACGATTGAGCACCATCCAAGAACATTTATTATAACATGGAACCCACGAAACAGGCCACCTGCCGACTTTTGTTCATGTTGTGCATAGGAAATTGTGCCGTGTTGTTTCGCTTTGATTTGTGTTTCTGAAGTGTTTCTGCACTTTATGAAACTTTAAGCATTGATGATGGAATTACCTTAGCTCTGAATTCTGTGTTCTAGATATATAGCTATGGGGTACCAAAACATTCATTAACTAAAAGTTCCATAATTTTCTATCATTAATACTACTACTTTTTTGGTTAGCTATTCACATGCTTCTTCTCCTTCTCAAATTCCCCACCAACTAGCCAACCAACTGCCTTGTGGCAAACACATTACTACCCTGAAACTACTACACAGGGAGACTAAGGGAGTTTGTAGTTCAGATCCGGAAAAGTGTGGACATCCTTTCTAGTGAACAACACATTAACAGTTGTGGTTATTCTTGGAAAAGCAAGAAAACCTGCTCAGACTGCCCTCACCAGTTTTAGGTTTTTCCTTTTTTAAATAAATTTTAACACAATCCTGCTTGTTGCCTTTGCATGGTCCACAAGAACTTAGTTTCCACTGATACATTTGCTAGTTGTTTTGTAGTCCATTACAGCACATTGGGTGGCATGCCTCTAGAGTCCCAAAAACCAATTGCTTTTTTGCTTTTCTTAAGGCAGTTAGGTACTTCAAAATTCCATAGTCCCCCTACTGTGTGAGTTGGAGGCCAAATGTTTCTATGGTGACCTTCATGGTTGAAATCCACCATTTCTGCCAAGCTTTATGAATTTGTCTGGTAACCTCCTAGGCTTCAAGAAGTGTGAGCCTGCAGAAAAGGATTTTTTTTCTGTCCAGTGCCAACCTTGTGGTGTTCTTTGCACCTAGATGCTCCTTTTACCCATTCCTGGTCCAAAAATTAAATGGTCTATAAATCTAATTTAACTGACACCCAAATAAAATTCACTGCTTCACCACTGAATGCAAGTTTAACTATGTTATAAAGGTCTCACACCACAAAGCCTGCTTGTGTGTATTGTGTGTGGATATCATCCATGCCCAAGCTTTTTCCTCCTCCATCTTCGTTTCTTCAAAATGAAACCGTAGGCTGAATCCACTGATGTTCGCTAAAACCAGAAACACGTACACCAACGTATAAGAAGTGGGTGTATCAGCACTGATTTTTTTTCCATCTGAAGCACTGTTGAAAAGAAACACTATGTTCCAGAGTGCTCTGTGGATCTAAAAGAGTATGAGGAGCAGTCACAAGTACAGCATTCAGAAAAGTTTTGTGTAAAAGTCAGTGGCTTTTATTTAAAGTTGGATTTTGTTAGATCTGATGGATAAACGTTCAACTTCGTTTTTGTATGCATTTGCATACGAGATGCAGAGTGCAGCTGCTTTGGGCTGGAAAACATGGTGTTTTGGATGAGTGCACCACAGACTTTTTAATTTTATAAAGCACTTAAAAAAACATGGATTTTTTTGGCCTTTTGCTTTTTTGGCATAAAGACCTAATTTTCATCTGGAATGTCATTTTGGCGTGTTTCCCCCATCACTTCCTTATTTTTATTCTCATATGCTTGACTGATTACCAGGGTCAAAATTGACTGATCAAGTTTTTAAAAATAAAGATAATTTAGATATCAGCCTCTATTAAAAAATAATTTGAATTTTACCTGATTTTTTTTCTCGCGTTTAAAACCTGTAAAATATACTTTTTAATATTTTATTCTGTCTTTATACACATTATGGCAAGTTTCAATGAATTTTCTAGAAAATTCTAGTGTCTATTTTAACCGGTGATTTTATTTTTTCATTTTATTTTGTGGAAAGCTTTTAGTCAATTTCTTTGAGGATGCGATAGACATTTTGTCAGCAGCCATAAATTTACTGAAAAAAATTTTTTTTCCTTTTTACTATTTACTTTTCTTCTAGTATCTGATTTGTATCCTACAGATAGATTTTTTTTTTTTTTTTTTTTTTTTTTTTTTTAGGCGATTTACTTTTGTAGCATCTACCGTACATAAATTAGGGTGAGTTTCATGTATAAGGGTGTAAATTGTTATATGCAGGTTAAATGTAAATTAGTAAACTATTAGCAGAGCTTTTGAGTTGATTTATCAGCTGTGTTTGAATCACTGGATGTTTGGTTTAACAGTATTCCTTGCTCATACATCACGGAGTTTAAATAATTTCTGTTTCTATGAATTTTGATGAATAAAATCAGGTGTTAGTCCTTCATTACAAAGACATGTACAATATATGGACAAAAGGATTAGGATATCTGACTTTTCTAACTATATGTTGTTCTTCCCCAAACTGTTACCACAAAGTTGGAGGCACACCATTGTGTTGGAAGTGGCAGCATTAATGTTTCCTTTCATTTAAATGAGTAGACCCAAATCTGTTCCAACATAAAGATGCATGAAGCATCCTTGAAGATATGGTTTACATGGGTTTAAAGTAAAAGATCTTGAGTGGCTTTAGAAATCTGACCACAACCCTATTGAACACCTTTGGGGTGACTTGGACTGCTAGTGGAACATCTTCCCTGAAAAGTGAAATCTTTTTAGAACAGCAAACAGGAACTAAATGTTGAATGGGAATTTTAAAAATAGCATTTTATTAAAAAAAAAAGACAAGTGTAGCTTAGTTGTGATAAAAGATTTTGTGGACATTTACTTTAGACTTTAAGGACTCTATATGAGGAATACCTATATAAGGCATAGCAGTTATATGGAGCTGATTCAGAGAGCCCAGGTGTAACTGCTGGAAAGCCTGATGTCACCTTGTAGCCTTTTGAATGACGCTAATAAATAAAGTTCCATTCGAGGCTCTGTGCTTTATAGAGTCGCGAGCGGTATTTTATAGCGCTGCGTGTGTGGTGTTCTCAAGGATATGGATATGTCATGGTGTAAATTGATTTTTGCTCAATGGTTTTGAAAGGCCTCTTCCTGCTTCCTCTCCATCTCCCTTATACTCTGGTCATATGTCATCGCGTAGCTTCCCCTCTGTGCTCGTTTGCTTCAGCCCCTTAGAGAACCGTTCACGTAGTGTGCCAGGATGTTGCGCGTAGTGATGCGTCTTTCCAACCATTTGTTATTTATGGACAAGTCAAAAATCACTGGAAGGCAGGGAGGGGGGGAAAGGTAGCTTGCGTTAGATACATTTGTACACATCGTGTGTGTGTGTGTGTGTGTGTGTGTGTGTGTGTGTGTGTGTGTGTGTGCGTGTGTGCGTGCTACGGTTGCCCCGGCAACTGCAAAGAGCCGAAAAAAAGAGCGAGGGACCTTGAAATTGTGCTCTTGTTGAATGAAGGAGTGAATGGAGTGATGGCAGCATGTGCGTGTGTGTCTGTCTCTCTGTTTAATTCACTGTTTCCTCTGAGGAAAAAATACATGGGCAGACAATGTCCAGGATATGTAAGCTGTTGGTCATCAATTTTACTGCCTATTAATGGAATAAAGGCAGAATGAAGACCAAGAATCTAATCTGCATTATGACAAAAAGTCATTAATGTTTCCATTGACCTTAAAATCAGTGGTGTTCATTCATTAACAGAGATTTGAGAAGTTTGTCTAACGTACTGATTATTGTAATCACCTGAAAATAAAACGTATGTTAATTATTTTTCATTCAGCAGGTTTTACACAGCTCATTAAAAAAAATACAAAGCAAAGACTGCTTTCTGTCTCAGACAAACTGGAGAGAATGCAACAGGTTTTTGGTTATAGAGTATTGTTAGACTATAAAGTATTTGCTGTAAATATCTTTACTTTTCTTTATCTCTTTTTGACAGTACCCATGCAGATGATCGCATTCGTATTGAGAAGCGAGACAGCTCCCAGTTTGAATACCTCATTGCCATGGTGACCATCAACAACTTGTATAGCAGTGTGACGCCTCAGACAGCGGAAGATCAGGAAAAGGGTAATTGTCGTTATTTTGTCTGTACATGTGGGTGTGTGTCTTTTCTACACTGTCTTTTTGATACCTGACTGCCCACTCCGAGTCATCCTACCTGGCCTTTTGAATGTAGAGTTATCTGGTCAGCCTGACATGGGGGTCAGTGTGTGGGCTTTGTCCTGTAATTAGAAAATCGCTCTTTGAGGGAAAGGCGGCAGGTGGATCAATGGCTGCTGTCTTTAGGCTGGAGCTGTGTAGGACGTACCAGCCTGGCCCTCCCTGCCAAATCTGAGATTAAATCACTTTGCGTCGGGGCTGGTCTCCATCTCCAGACACGACTCATTACCTCACTGTGTCACTGGCACTGATGCACTCTCTGATGGTGCCTGTTTTCTCTCTGGGATGTCTTCCACCCTGTGAAAAACACGCGTTACAAATGGTCTGAGTCTGTCGTTTTTCATGCGGCACAGAGTCTTAAAAGAAAACTTTACTAGACTTTTGATTAAGGATTTTAGTTTCTTATTGAAAGTGTTGCTTAGACACTGTTTTTTGAGTAGCTGCTTTTTTGTTTTAAGTGGATATCAGAAAATACATGTGCACCTTTTCAGCTACATTTTATATTTGATTCTTTTTCTCATTTTAAAATCGGTTTCTCATTTAAAAAAAAAAAGTTTAAAAACAACATTCATTATACAAAACAAAATAATTTGAATATTTTGCATTGTAAAATAAAACTGCTTTTACATTTTTTTTTTTTTTTTTTTTGTGTAAACAACTGAGTAACAGTCAGTTTTTAGATTTTTGTTTTTGTTTTTTTCTCTTACCAGCATGAACAACTGATACTTGGTGGTGAGTCTAACAGTGCTGTTCATTGCTGATTGGTTGCACATAATGCAGACAAACACCAAATTAAAGCAAATATGTTACTTTCTGCTTTTTTGGTGTGAAAAGCAAAGCAGCATTGTGTCACCTGTGTATGCAGTGATTTTTTTTCGTGCAGCATCTCACCCTCAACCACTGCTTGACTGGTCCCACCATCTCTCAGGGTACAAAAACAAAAAAAAACATGCTGTCAGAATTATTTCTCTGTTCTGGTACCGAGGCAACTGCATGAACTTCCACTTGATATCCATGCAGCTGAGTTACTACTGTTGCAGTCTTCGAATGTCACCTAAAGACCTGCCACATCCAAAGATTCTTAAATTAGCACTTTTGCAATAAAACATTGCTAACTATTTTTCTCCCTACAGAGTTTTAGACAGATTGTATTCTTAGTCTGTGTCTTAATGAACCAGTATTAGTTTATTAGTATTAGTATTTTTAGTTTACTGATAATATAGGATGATTAGGTTCCCTGGTGGTCTAGTGGTTAGGATGCGGCGCTCTCACCGCTGCGGCCCGAGTTCGATCACCGGTAAGGGAACCAACCCCAGCCATTAGGGTTGCACAAGCCTTAGTGCCGGTCCCAAGCCCCGGATGAATGGGAGGGTTGCATTAGGAAGGGCATCCAGCGTAAAAACTTGCCAAATAAAAAATGCGGATGGTCCGCTGTGGCGACCCCTAATGGGAGAAGCC